>NC_134753.1:9696969-10000000 GCF_050436995.1 Anticarsia gemmatalis | reverse complement strand
ACCCTTATAAAGATATGGCATGATTTTATACATGTAATAATTTCACTTTCATAATCCGAACAATTCAACAATAATTTAGACAACACAATTCAGTTTCTTGTTGTAATAAGAAACGACATTTAATGTGCGTTTTAGTAATGTGAAATATATGTATATATATATATATATATATATATATATATATATATATATATGTAATAAGATAGGTTAATGGATATTTTTTGTTGTATATACTTGTGAAATACTACGATTTTATAGTGATATATATATATATATATATATATATATATATATATATATATATATATATATATATATATGTATATATCACTATAAAATCGTAGTATTTCACAAGTATATACAACAAAAAATATCCATTAACCTATCTTTTGTTTGAGCTGCCATGTCACTCCCCTACCACAGGCAACTTTCTTTACATATATAAATCTAAACTGAACAGTTACTTAATTCGCTATAAAACTTAAACAAAACACAACAGCAGTTTTTATTCAGTTCTGAATCAAAAAGTAAGTAATAAAATTAGTACATAAATCGCGAATTTCGGTAATAAAACAAAGACCATATAATTCAAAGGGAAAAACATCGGTAAATCACCTATAAAATCCTCCTTTGTCTCTGAATGTTCGAGTTTTGTTCGTCGCACACTTTTTACTGCATACAAATAGGCATCTGAGGGAATTCACTGAAATAAACCTGTTTTATATGGAACATCCTATTGAAAGGACTTTGAGAGACTCTTAAGCTACGACGAAGAAATAAGGAAAATCGTCGGAATCTCTTAATTGGAATTTAAATTAAAGTTTTGATAGTGGTTTGGATCTTGGGGTTTTTCTACTAAAGTTTACACATTTAGCAAAAATATTAAAGATTTAAAATTGTAACTTTAAATTTGGCATCAAGAATTACTATTGGATCGTCGAAATATCTTTGAGATAAGCTCGACATTCTACAATGCTGCATAATTGTATTCATAGCGAAGTTTAAAAAGCTCAAATAAAACATGCCCGGAATAGAAAGAGTAATAAGGAAATGCCATTTTTTTAAGGTTTTACAGTTTAACACTTGCTTGTCATTGTTATTTTATTGACCAAATGTAAATATTGTCAGTCATTTTCTCATTCAATCAACCAATTGTCAATTTCCATACGCTTAATAATACTTTTTTTGGACCGAAATTTTTGAACATCTTTAAATAAACAGTAAAATTGGTTTCACGTGTAACCTTCATTTATGATTTTGTAAAGCAAAAAAAAATTCATAGAAATTTGCCTCTTATTGGATCCTTTGTAAGCTTCCATTTTATAGAACCAATGCGCACTTACGGAATAAAATAAATTGACATGACGCGTCATGCCATTGAATCCATTATAATGAACTGAAAAAAAAAATGGCGTAGCAATCGCTTGAGTTTTCTTATATCCATAAAAAAAAAGTTTTTAATACAGATAGGTACATATATAGGTATAATGATATCACTCATTTTTAACTATTTTAGAAATTTTACAGCCTATATAACTACTTACCTATGATGGAGAGTCAGTAACAAGTTAACCCCCAGAGAAACCGATTAACACCCCAGCCTTTGATACAACAAGAGCTGAGGACTAAAAGTATATTTAAGTTCACGTCACTACATTCAGTATATCACATTCATCGAAGGATCTAACTGTCACAGTATTTCACCGCTAAAAAAAAAAGGATACAAAAAAGGAATAAATTTGGAACGTTACTAGTAGGTCCGTGTTCACGGGTCTAGACGCATTTATTCTGTAGTACGACAAATCAGGGTTTTATGCCTCCCTTTCACTGTCATCAATATATTTTAGGTTCCACCTAAAGGGCCTTAAAAGCGGCAGTTTGTTCGAACAACTTAATAAAGCATGGCACTTGCCGAAGAGACGAACAAACTTAATCTAGAAATTCTCGAACATTCTCTTAAGATTTCCGAAGTTATTAGAGTTCATACTAACTGCTGAACTTAGCAATTTATAAGTGCACGCAAACTGTTTTCCTTGGTGACTAAGGGAGACTGAGAGAGGCAAAAGGGCATAATCATCATGCAATATTTATCATATTTTTTAAAATACGTGTAAACATAAAATTTCATTTAAAGTTTCCGATAAATAAATACACATTTTGTTTTCAAATACTCTCGGCAATCGTTTAGTTGAAACTAACTTAGGTTTTCGATCAAGTATCATAATGGTAACATCTAAATGTAAGGATTCTTAGCACTACTTTTACTTTTACATTAAAAACGACCTTGGTGTATGTAACATAACAACCTGTTCTTGAAATCCACGTGACAATGTCTAGACGCAAAAAAACTAGGGTACTGTATGAACAACAATTCTGAAAACAAATTGACGTTTATTTCTTTTTTCTGCGCTGTAATGATGTCATATACCTACGTATTTGTAACAAAAGTGTTTTAAAAAACCGCAACGAGGTTTTAAAACTACATACATTTTAACGCGAGGTTCAGCTTAAAACACGGTGAAAGGTGTAATTGTGTGCGTAACATAAAGCAATAAAACTAAGCAACACAAATGTGTTGTAGCCCAACATAGCAAATTATAAACTTTGGTCATAATCTTGAGACGACAATTTTATGATACAACTCAACAGTTAAAATTATATACCGGTATTAAACCTTCCTTTGCGTCAAATTGCTTAATAAAATCTAATCCCTATTTATTTACACATAACGTTTTCGTGCGTAATACAAATAAAAGCGGATTAAATTTACCGTTTCATTCCCTTTAAGTATGTACATTGTACGTACGATTCTTCAGATGGGAAGAAGGTTTTTTAAACACGCTTTTTTAACTGGTAGAGTAAAATGTAAATACTTAGGCACTGATCCAAAAAATGCTTTTAGCTTAGTAGATAGAAGCTCGATTCTCTATTACTATCGACTACCGACAACCGACTGTCATCGAGAAATTTTGTATGAAAAACTGATCAGCGCCTCTGACGGGCGTCGTAGAAAATATTTTGGCAAAACATTCTAAATGTCTAATTGTCGATACCTAGCCGGTTGTCGGCAGTCGATAGTGGTAGAGAATCGAGGTACAGGTATATTTGTATATTCCTCGATAAATGGACTCTCTAACACTGAAAGAGTTTTTCAAATCGGACCAGTAGTTCCTGAGATTAGCGCGTTCAAACAAACAAACAAACAAACAAACAAACTCTTCAGCTTTATAATATTAGTATAGATTACGCTTGTCCAATTATTCAGTTGCTTGAAAAGATCACCCCGAGTTAAAACTAGAAATACGGGTGTAGCTTTTATGATACCTAATTTTAAACAAGTTCAGTATTAGTTTATTTTTTCTATATTTAAAAACATTATTTTTACCTAGCAATAAAGAAAATAAATGGAAATACTCATAAAATATTTCATCTAGACATCCTAGTCTGGGTAATGCTCCTTCCATATTCAGCAAGCAATGACAATAAGAAATGCTATGAGTGAGAAATGCACTCACATGGCGCAAAATTCAGGTCACATTGAATGCATCGACCGAGCATAAAATATGATGCCAAATCCGTAACACCAGAGCTGAGTTATTTTCATGATAGTAAAGGTACCATTTTCATTATGAACTGTGTGTTTACTTACTAACTTTTCATAGGTAAAATCTTCCTCTATATTGTTTATTGTGATTTGGTTAATTTCAAAACTAAAAATATCAAACATTCTGAAGCATTTACCTAAATTTTAAACCACAAAAACATTCAAACATATTTTTTTATTTGAATTTAATTGTGACTACGTGTCACGAGGTAAAGATAACGGTTCCTAATACGGAAAAAGCACATTTTTTTGTCGTAATATTCATAATAGCATATTCGTATTTTTGAAGTCCGGTATTTGACAGAAGTCAGTAGCGTATATTTCTCTCGAAAGCTTCGTTCTCTTCTTTAATTTCCCGGTGACACGAAAACGAAGAAAAAGTCTATGACATTTATAAGTTTATCTTAGTACAAAATAGACTTCACTGCGACGGCGTGGGCGACGTAGAAACGGGATGAATGATTAAAGGTACGAAAATAGCACCAACCCTATGCAAACTAATTAAGTAACTTCCATCGTCACAGGCTACTCTTTATATTATCTATTCCGATATTAACATAAGTAATTTTATTAATAGCAGTGATTTGTTTGCAATATAAAAATAATCTTTTAATAGAGGACATCGAAGATGTATTTTTTATTCTATACGGTACTTTTTGCTTCGTCTGTTATACGGCTTTCTTGCTGCCTAACGCATCTGCATTTTTGAATTGCATACGTACATAATAGGTATATATACTTACATTAAACTCACTCATGACCGCGTCTCTATCAACGTCACTTGTTTGTTGAATAGACCATGTCCTGCACCAGGATGGAGTCAATCCATCTATCAAATTGTATCCAAATCGGTGGTGCCGTTTCGAATACACTTTAATTTAAAAAAATTATGTGTTTAATGGATTTTAGATTAACCATAAAAGGTTATTCTTTAATCATATATCACGAATCCCATTTAAAATAATCTCAAAGAGTTATGTTTGAGATAAAACTTTAGCATTACATCACCCGTGATGTCTTAGCGAACTAAAAGTGCAGTAAACTAAGTTGAAAATATTTTACATAACTAACTTTCAAAAGATGTTATCTTTTATAATTTAAGTACGCACGTAGTTTGTACAACTATAATGTGGATATAATCTCGCTGCGTTAATGCTATGGATACATTTTAGGTTAATAATAATGAAATACTGAACAACAACTCAGCACACTCCACGATAATATTTTTGGCCATTTTTTTAAGATGAAAAATCACTACTGGAAGGAAATTGCGCTAACATTTCATTTATTAGGCTTTCCATGTGTTGCTCATCTGAATAAATTCCAACCATTCAAACTCGAAGGCTTTTAATAGAATTTAATATTAATTTCGATTTTAGATTTATTCTCACATTGAACACTTACAAAATGTAGCCACAAATGAACCATTACAAAAATCTTTTACTGGTGGCCGGTCAGGCTATAAATTCAGTGGCTATTAATCATCAGGCTACGTCGATGAACGACTGGGCACAATTTCCGAGCGGCCGATTCTCACGCTTACAACGAATGATTTAAACAAATATTTAACCTCCATACATTGAGCTGTACGGAGAAACAATTAATTAAAAATTCGTTTTATCCTTTTTTACGTGATGACAATACAAAAATTGAAATATTCAATCAATTTGGAAATCAGGCTCGCTTTTATTTTGTTATGTTTGTGTGTTTTATTTTTTAGTATCATGCGTAAGGATATAATTCTATTAATTTAATACGTGTCAGTTTTTGTTATGAGCGAGGTATGACACTTTTTCAATTAACACTTTCACTTTTTAAATTCTGCTTTTCTAAAATAATGTTCTTGTGCGTATTTTTTTAAAGTGTGCATTACCTGAAAACTAATTGAGATCGTAACAAAAAATAATGTAAGTATTTCTTTTATTTTAGGTATGTTCATCGCAACACACAAGCTGTGAATGGTTGCCACCCAACTCTACGCTTCTGGAAAAGATTGATGACGACTTCGAGGGTTTTGATGAATAAAAAATAACCAAGAAATATTATCCTACTACATATTATTTTAAGTATATTGTATTGTATTCGATTTTATTCAAATAATTATATGTAACTTTCAGATTCCATGGATTGTTAAAGATTACTATATATTTTACAATGGTTACTCGTAGTTTGAAGACAAAATCTTTTTTTATTACCTTTCTACATTCTGACATATCCAATCAATGATCCATTTATATAAGTTTAATAAACTAAACCTATAATTTGACTAGTCAATTATATATATATATAATAAGTTTGAAAATATGTATGCATCTTTGTCTTAAATTGAACCTTTTGCGAATCCTTATAACTAGACTTTAGGGTCAGATTATAGATATCGGATAGCTATCGCCAAATTGTGTATGACAACCTGAGCAGCGCATTTAATTTCTTAGTGCGATTTAATATCAATCTTTCGATTTTCTATAAGCGCGACAGTAGAAAATCGGGCTACAGATCTGTACTCACCTTTTCTCCCACAAACCTCATAATATTTTTATTAATCCCTATCAGAGGTGATAACCATTTAGTGCAAATGTGATATCGTTAGTTTCATATTGTTCCGGAGATTGTTTGGCGCGTGATGACGTCATATTAAGCGATGTCACATTGTGCCTCGTTACGATAATAACCACGTTTCCTCTTCCTCCTAGACGTTGAGAATAGTAGGTTAGTTTGTTCCTGTTATAACCAGGTACGGGGTAAAAATGGTTTGTGGTAATTAATACTGATATAATTATACTGATGGGGTGTTAAAAAGTCGTCATCTTTTAATTTATACAAAAAAAATTAAAAACATATTGTAATGATCACGATTACACTATTATTCTTAATTATTATCTTAGGAAAATAATTAAAAAGCTAGGTTGAACGTTAATATGGAATATAGTAAAGTTATCATAACATTTATTTTTTAATACAATTAGTTGAGCGACTTTGAATGAAACAAAATGACTTCCTCCATCAACAGTGGTATTCCGCGGTTGCAATTTCTGTATTAATTTATGTAAAATTTTTGTGACTCAAACTCTACTAGAAGAACGCCATTATCCAGCACAATTATATAACACAAACTATCAATTTCCACAAACAGCATACATTCAATATTATCCATCCAGCTAAAGTGTATCACACAATATCACACAGTACAACGCTTGCTCACCGAATATAAAAATGTAAATGGATAGTGTAAACTTCAGAATGCATGTAACTGAGCATGTAGGATGTATCAATTAAACGTGCTTGTTCTACAAATTTTATACCGCAGAAAAATGGTCGTTATTATGAACGAAAAAGTTGTGCGAAAAGTTTATTTTCCATGAAACTGTATTGTGTTGGGTTATGGGCCGTAGCGTTTTTAAAATGCGATATGTTTTAATAAAAATATGATCAAAATATATATTCTGTATGGAACAGTTTTCGCTATCAAGTGTTTACTTACTATTAGAGAAAAACGCTTGGGTTTAAGTAATTCTTACCTCTAACTGTGAAAATCAAACCTAACAGTACTTTTAATATACATTTATCTATATTCGGAATCTTTATTCAGGTAATATGTATATTTAGAAGTATACTAGTATGTTTATCAGCTATTTGGTTACCATAGTACAAGCTCTGCTTAGCTTGGAATCAAATGACCGTGTGTAAGTAGTCAAAACATATTTATTTATTCAATCAATACTACTATCAAAAAGAGTACTCGATGCAATCTATGCATGTGGTACTAAAAAAACTTTAAAAGTAAACCGACCTGAAAAATCATGCATTTTAAAAAAACAATATAGTCCATTGCAAAATATAAGCTACATTCAAATTACACGTTTCCAACGTGCAATCACGCGCAATCAACTGCTTATCAAGCTTAATCTAACAGCCAATCAAAACAATCCCCTATTTCTTAGTATTTTAGTTAGCAGTTTGCACATAATGCCCACGTCTGAACTGACGTATCCGGCTGGAGCCTAGGCTGGGCAAAATGCCAGCTGTAATCCGAAGCCTTCAATATCGGCCGATAAATAAACATAGGTGTCCTAACGATCTCTACGAAGTAAACTGAATGTGACAAATATTCTTCTTTTTAATAGGCACGAATATCATCGGCCATATTTTTCAAAACATTAACAATTTTTTTTTATATTTCATGTAAATACGGTGAACCATTTTTTTCTTGTGTCTTGAGGGCCAATGTCCTACTAGTATCGATGGACAGCCAGTTAGCTAGGAAGAAATTTAAACAGATGAGCGCCTCTGGCGGGCGCTGTGGTTACTACTTTTATAGTATATTTTAGCTGTCAAACATGAAGTTCGATCGCACCTAATGTAGAAAATTATGTTACTGAAAGTTAAATATTACACTGAATGTCATATTTAACGGCTAGTTGCGACAATGTTACGATATCACGAATTTTGTAGTATTATTAAACCGTAATTTTTTTATTTCGACAATTTGGCTATAAAGCTTTATACTAGTGTTTTTTCTATGATCTTGAATGAGAGTAACACCTCCCTTAATATATGCCTGTCTGTCTCTTTATTTGACCAACATTTACACCTAATTTTCTCAGAAACCAAACAGGCTAATATGTCTGCTATCAAAGTACTAAAATATAATATCTAAAGCGTTTTTTGTAAGTTTTTTTTCCGTAATACATCACAATAACGAAAATGTGTATAGAAAGAATTCTTAGTAAGTTATTGAAGTAAAAAAAAACTTTTTAATATGGTGACAATACTAGCAATTTCCTTTAATATGAACACATCATAGAAAAAACACATTATGTATTTGAAAGCAATAATGTTTCTGCTCGAAACTGTGCCTTATAGAAAAAACCAGCCGATTGGACTTGCGCACGGAAGGTTCAGTACTGTTATAAAAAAAAAACAGCTGAAAATTTCATTTGTTGTATGTGCCCCACTCAAATATTGTTTGTTTATTTTCTCTGTATTTATCTAATAGGTATTTGTTTTAATAGTGACAACAGTAGCACGATTCCCTTCCACCAACGGCTGCCGAGTATCGAGAGTTTGACATTTAAAATTTACTGCAAATATAGTTTGTATGATATCCGCTTGAGGCGCTGCCGCTGGTCAGATTTCCATACAAAATTTTTCGATAGCTAGACGGTTGTTGGTACTCGATAGAAGTAGAGAATTGGTTTACTGTGCCTCGATTCTCTACTACAATCGACTACCGACAACCGAACTGTCATCGAGAAATTTTGTATGAAAATCTAATCAGCGCCTCTGACGGGTGTCGTAGGAAACATTTTGGCAGTACATTCTAAATGTCAAAATTTCGATAGCTAGCCGGTTGTCGATAGTCGATAGTGGTAGAGAATCGAGGTACAGATCAGCGCCTCTGACGGGTGTCGTAGGAAACATTTTGGCAGTACATTCTAAATGTCAAAATTTCGATAGCTAGCCGGTTGTCGGTAGTCGATAGTCGTAGAGAATCGAGGTACTGAACTACACCCACAGCGAAATTTTAAACTATTTAGCTAAACAGTTTAAAATTTCACGTGGCTTATGAGATATAGTCTAGTGACGGACAGACAGACAGCGGAGTCTTGGTAGTAAGGTCCTGTTGTTACGGAACCCTAAAAAAAGGCCGAACCAAATACAGATGTATATATTAACATACATTTTGTGTTTATTATTTCGTAAAACCTACGTTCGTTACAAATACAATGAGCTAACATTCTCGTGTAGTTTTAAGTCTTCTGTTAAATTACATTGAAACCTTACTGAATATGTAATCAATTTTGGTATTTGGCTTGTATGAATTATACTTAGGAAGTTTTCCTTTTACAACGAGTTAAGACACACCTACGTGATACAAAAGTATCAATTAAGTAATACAAATGATTAAATTTTTTTAGATAAAAACCTACTATTTCTAAAATTCTGTAGAACGACATCAATTTGGTTTGTCATAAACAATCAAGGTCAGTTTCGGTGCTTATGGGTATATTTGATAATCCGGTAGTTTATCTGATAGATAAAGTAATCCGGCAAAATTTTGCTGGATAGGCTTTACAAATACTCTCTTTCTTCTCTCAACTGGTGGATAGTAGGTACATTTTGTCATGAATTATTATAATGATAATTATGACAGCTGATAGTCGCTTTATGTAAAATACTGTGAGACTGGAAGCCGACTCTAACATAATTGGAAGAAAGGCATACAATAAAAAAAAAAACAAAATTAGGATCAACAGCAAAACATATTTATAATCTTTACATGTGCCTGAATATTTCACGCATTTATTGTTTTTTTGGGTAACTTAATTACTCTATATACGCATATACGAATAGTAATAACGAATATCCTTAATGAATGTCCACATACATACAAACAAAGCCGTAATGAACTAGTCCCTGAAGAGAAGAAATATTGTGGCATTAATTTTAGCGTGGCCCAAATCTGGTTATTGCAATCATTAGTTAGCACTGTTAGCAGAGGATTTTCCTTGAAGACCTACAATATTGTGAAGGTAATAAGAAGGACGGTGAATTATTTTGATGACGTACTAATGTGATGATGAAATGAAGCGTTATATTGTTGTAACATCTTTCCTTGAAGGGTTAGACAGGTGTCTTGTGTACGTAGTACTCAAGTAAACCCTTTTCGGCTACCGGTACGTTAGGCTTGTTACTTTTAACTGCTTTATTTAACGAACAGTTTTCATTTTCAATGTCATGTGATTCGGTCGTATCGTTTTGGCCCTTTATCAATCACAATATCGACGACACACGACTCTGAGCATCTCTGTAGATTGTACTTTTGGGTAAACCAATATTTCCTAGTTCATATTTCAATTTTCTTTTGTAATTCAAAATTAGACTACACTTCCTGATATTAAGCCTCCTGCTTACTACTTAGTAAGCCGGAGACTTAGTGGGATTCTTGAACTATTTTCGCAGTGCGAAAATAGTTCAGGAATCCCATTTTAAAACAAACAAAGTTATATTCGCATAGATAGTGATATCAAAGAGAGATTGCTGAAAACACACAGAATCTCTTTATGTGGTTTCGTTTAAGTAAACGGCGTATTCAAAATAAACACAAAAATGTTGGGGCTCGAGTGTAAAGCAAACTCCATCTCATTACTGGGTAGAACCGACACACGGCCGTCGACGGTCGCACGAATGATCACACGCTACCAATTTAATTTCGTAGAGGTATAATGAGATCCGCTCTGAATTAATATAGGTTTTTGAATAAGGTATCTCGCGTACAAACCTCGTTTACACGCCTTCCCGAAGCACGTATTTTCCTCCACACAATCACGCATTTTATATTAACTGCTATCGAAGTGGGTGCTGAAATTTCGAGGTGCTATTTTCCGAGCGTCAAACTTTATAAGTATGTGCGTAAGTTCAAATAAGAAAATAACTTCGCCAATATAAATATGCAAATGAGTGAGAAACAATGCGTTGCTTTTGTTGGCTTGTTATACTTTGTTCACTAGTTTTCGTGATAGCTATTACTTTATATAGATTTTTGATGAGGTGTTTCTATTCACCAAAAATCTATAAAAAGTAATTACTATAACTAAACTTTAATGTGTTTGACTTTTACATAAAATATGAGAGAGAGAATTAGATAGATGATTTCCCTTAAATTATAAAGTTAATTTTCAAATACGTTGTTCAACTAAGAATTTATTTTCCGAATTATAAACGAATCAATAAGTTAGAATTAACGAATTATAAAACATTTTCAGACTCATGCAAATAAGAACTGTAAACGCAAAACCCAGACGTGGAATTCTAACAGTCTAAAGTATGTTACTCTGTGTTAAAATGATATTATTATTTTACATAAAACAACATAAACGTAGTCATCAAAAGAATAATTAAATAGTCCTTCTTTTTTTGCCAACAGGGCACAATGCAGTGATGTAAAGTGGGCATATTTTAGGGTATATTTACTGACGTAAGGTTTTTATCGCTTTCTAAATACCGTAGGGCCCCGCCAGATAAATGTTCTGTAAACAAATGCTTCTGGAAACACCGTTTATCTTTCGTAATGAGTCATCGACCTTTTCTTTATGACGGTGGAAACGTGATTATTTTGAATGTGTGGACGTTTGGGACATGGTTGACGTTATGCTAATATTTAGTTGATTTAAATTATGGATTATGTTCCAATAAAATAGAAGTGGCAAGAGCTGTGTAATTTTTTAAACAGGTATTTATCACAGGTATTCATATTATTACCTTCTTCCTTTGTTAACTTTCGTGACATGTTGCATCTTAACCATAAATTTAGTTATTGTATTCGGGATATTATTTTGTTTCACCGGTATTCTTAGCGAATAGATAAATAATATTATTTATAAACTGCGCTTATAAGTTAAATATTGATTATCGTTGTTAAGTTTAAGAAACTAAATCAACAGCACACGTGCGTAGCGTATATCCGTAGACCATCTACGAGATTGCTACGCGTCTACGACGTAGCACGATAGCAACTAATCCACAGAGTGCAATGGGAAGTTAAACAAGTCTCCGGTGGCTTTGTCTTAATCTATAGACTACATTTATCTCTATTAGGGCACAGCCTCCACGAGTCATTGATCCGGTAATACGCGGTAAGCCAGCCGACAGCCGACTAACCTCGCCGACGGAGTACACTGTTTTGTGGTGGATTCACACTAAATGATACATTAAACGTTGATTACTCAATCGTTAAATAGATTTGAATAGTGATTTAGGTAGTACCCGTAACCGGTAGTCGTGTATGACAAGATGTATGGATGTGAATGAGGCAAGGGAATTCTTTAAGGATCTTACCAAGTAGCGTTCTTTGGTGTATACCCTTATGGTGTCTACCCTACAGCAGAAGGGCGAGATTTTTTACATGTATTTAGGTAGTAAAGTTAGTTTTTAGTAAATGTAGACTTAATTTAATTTTGAATGTTAACGCAAATGATACCTACGAAGTTTCCGAGAGATGGCCGTTGCTACATACATATTTGACAGTATAAAACTATTACTAGCTATTAATAATAATATTATATGATCGTTTCAATAGGTATTATCGTGTATTATAGCATGTTTGGATAAATGCAAAGTCCGACCATAGCCGCATTACTAACTAAGCGGCCGTTAAAATGTTAAATTACTAATTAAGTTCTAATGAAACATCGTAATTATGTACTTGAATCAAAATTTAATGAGATTTCAGACAAATTACGTCGTTAGTAATTTAATTCGTTAACATTACATGAGATTATATTTAGAACAGAGGTCTGAATACAGTATGTTGTATGAAAATTACGAGAAAAATAACTAGCTGTTTACCACAATTCCGCTCGCAGAAAAAAATAGTTTGTGAGCTGTTCCTTGTAATATAAAACCCATATTACTCTGTTTTTCGGGCATATTGCTACAGCCGTTTTTACGCAAAAGAAGCATAAATAAACAAACAGACAAACTCATTTACATTGATGCTAACAGATTTTTGGCATTCAAAATGGTTTTTAGTATGATGGATGCATGCAGCACATTTCATATTCGCAGCTGTTATTATAAGATCTCAAGCCTGTTTTACAAACTGAAGATGCATGTGTTATGATCATAATTTTGAAGTCTTATTTTAATATTTTAAGACATTATTTTTCATCACTTTTATAAATTTCCTAGTTGATCTATCTGATAGCAAATATACATACGTATAAAAATAAGCAATAATTTAATCAGTATTCACGTACATATCGACAACAACCATGACGTAATTTAAATACTTACAGAGCCTTTTCATTTACCAGAAAAACCTAAACAACAAAAACATTTTCAACATTTATTTACCTAACAAGCAAATTACGTAACAACTCGTATAAATTGAGATTTATTTACACACTTTTTGTATACATTTTTACGCAAACAGTACCAAAATAATGTTGTTGAAATGCCTAGTTTTATAGCTCCAATGTTTTACTATGTTAATTTAATTAATGGATGTTCATTTCGATTTTCTACGCAAAAATATGCCAAATAGATACATAAAATATATAATATCACATCTGTTACAACCGGAAATGTAGGCCCATATGTATGAAATACACTCACATTTCGCCATTATAAAAATATTTGTACTATGTAATAGTATACCAAATAAATTTTGTGTACCAATCTTAAATTGAATCTAATGAAACGAAATGAACGAATGAATGAATCTGATTGTAAGGCTAAAAATATCTTCAAAACAAATTGTTTGGACCGACTTACTTATTCACAAATACATAATACCATTGCGAAATGTACTACTTGATGATTCAAAATTTGTTATTTTGGGAAAATATCAAGACCATTATGCTGCGACTGATATTGTCTAGTCATAGATTGAGACTATACTAAATACATCTAGTATCTACTATGGTGACCAAACAATCGATTAACATACTTGTACACTAAAATAGGTACATGACACGACAAGTTATTTATATCCAGGGCAGATCCTCGTGCTCATCAGTCAAATTATATGCTCGTATGTCCTGGGTTGGGATTCGAACCCATCACGAGTGAGCACGACAATTACTGTTCGGAGCGTGAACTGTGCCAGCGTCAAATGTAAGCAATATTATGTTCAGAATCGCCCAAACAACTAACCCTGACCTTATTCCATCAGAAACTAAACCAATAACTACTTACTACCTCATAAAGTGAATAGAACGAACAGTCACGAGTATTTCAGACAAAAATATATGACGGTCGAGTACCAGGGGATCATAGATCACGAGAAGTTGGCCACAGTCGCAGGTAAAGTTTGAGTATCACTACGAGTCTCCTGACGCACCGTAATGTCACTTTGTAGGCGAACTTTTGTGAGTTTTTTTTTATTCGCGTAACTTGATACTCTGATGTAATACAGTTGAGTGATTATTTCGTGAGAATTGGAACTGTAGTAACTTGTCGTTAGTAACTATCGTGTCAATAGATCTTTCTGATTGAAAATTCGACTTACAGAAGTTGTTCAAACTAGTTCAGACATTGTCTAGTTAAATATATTATTACTAATTGTGTATTTTGCGTAGTGGCTATCTGATGATTTTTGGCGGCTTATTTTGCCTGCTTAATTAATCAGACCCTTTTCCCCTGAAAATGAAAATGTATTAAACTTCAAAGATAATTTTCTCAACTGGCTTATGATTAAAACAAAATCACGTAGAATAAATAAATAAAAATAAATTGAACCCATTACTGTCCCACTGCTGGGCAAGGGTCTCCTGCCGTTATGAGGGAGGGGCGAGGCCTTAAGTCCACCACGCTGGCCAAGTGCGGGTTGGGGACTTTGCATGCCCTTAATAAATGTACTAAACAAATTTTAGGCATGCAAGGTTTCCTCACGATGTTTTCCTTCACTGTTGGAGCATGTGATAATTATTTCTAATACACGCATAACTTCGAAAAGTCATTGGTGTGTTGCCTTGGGTTCGAACTTTAGCTTATACCACTCGGCTATCACTGCTGCACACGTAGAATAGTAAGTATAATTATTTTATACTTTTAACAACCTAATTCTGTTCAAACTTTTAACTAAAACTTTTTTTAAACCCATAATTATATTAAAAGACCCGTAGTATCCCTGGTTCTACCATAAATAGACTACGTTATCTCATAACAGAATAATCTCACTTATTACTACAAGTCGGATTATGACACTATTGTGTTACGAGTCCCACGGGAAAATGCCTAGTCTATGTCAAGGTCATGCGAGAAAGTCTAGCTATCATTGTAATTGGGCTTAATAGCTGCTATATTGAAAAAGAAAATGAAAGTACGTTAGTTTTGTTGTATATAGTGATCATTTTATCTTGGTTTATATTGTTTTTTTATAAGACGAAACCTTTTCAAATTTTACATTATTCATTACTGTTATATGTATAAAAAAAGAGATAAGCATCAATTGGCTATTGTAATTATTGCAATACTTTGCAAATAGCATAAAGGTATTTAAATAATAATTTTAATAATCTTATAAGAAAATGAAAACTAAATATAACGAGCTGTTTCAGGCCCTATTTTAACAAATAGAAGCAAAAGTCTAGACCAAGTACAATAACCAGTGACCCTAGTTTAAAAACTCCTCATTGAACTTTAGTTGTTTACCAAAACACCCTATCTAATTGTCTAACAATAGTTCAATTTAAACAGCTACTGCTTTTTTCGGGAAGGTCAAGTGAAATTACTTTTAAACAAAACTTTTCTTGTTAAGACAATCTTTTGTTCCCAATCGTATCAGAGCAAGATAGGTAACGCTAATTAATGTTCTTAGTAATTGGAATCCAGTTGGTATTATTTTTTTACCGGGAACAAACTGCAATTATGAAACTGATTAATAATTTCAATTTAAGATATTAATAGTTACGTTTGTAACTTAAGATTATGGGTGCCAAATTCAATAAGCGTGAAATTCATGTTTTAAATAATAATAATAATCTATTGATGCTAAATAGGCTAAATAAATGAATAGAAAATTAATATCAATATATAAGTATACCTAAAATTATATTTTGATTACATTTTAATATGAATAATTTTCAACTGGCTAGCTAAATTGAACTAGATTCGATGATAATATGGAAATGATTAATCTAAATAATATAAATGAAAAGCAAATTATTCGTGGCGTATTGATGAAACTAGCTAAACATGAATTTGAATAATAAATACGATGCGTGTTGTACGTGAAAGCTATTTAAGCTTAAAGGCTAGTGCATAGTATAGCTGCATTAGAATATAATATATTGTCATTTTACACAACAACACAGCAATGAACTGCAAAAATATTTCGGTATAGAGGCATTCACATTTGTTTATTTAATAGTAGAAGTAGTATTTAACATTAATGTCTAAAAAGTACACAAAATAAAACCTATATGGTTTTATTTGAGACATTTTTTTTTTTATTAAGACATTTTAACATAAAAGCTACATATGTTTTGTCTTAAACCTTAATATTGCGTAAACATCAGATATCATTGAATCTCATTTTCGCCTGTTGGGTTGTCTTTGACTTTAAAATTTTCTTTTGTTTAAGTAGGAACTTTCTCACAGGCTAGTCACTGGCAAACTGAAGTATTAGTGTAAAAAAAAAGGATCGGTACTCCTTATTTCTTTTTTTTAACCCGGAAGTACACTGCTGGACAAGAGTCCCAAAAACTTTGACAAAAGAGGTTAAACCTTATAAACCTTGAGTCCAAATTTTCCACTCTAGTTTGCCTATATAAAAAACTAGCTGACCCGCGCAACTTCACTTGCGTCTCATAAGAAAGAAATAACACTTTTTACTGTTACTCTGCTCCTATTGGTCGTAGCGTGATGATACAAATTATGCTTTTTTTTCACGAAAAATATTCTCAAAATTATTTATATCTCTTAATATATGTAACGAAGTTGCGCTAAGGCAGTTCCGTCATTAAAACAGTTGCCATGACAACGGAATTTTGTTAATTTAATGTCATTAATAATGACATTAAATTAACAAAATGACTCATTATAATATTGATTATTCGGGACTTCGTTCACCACCTGAATTTTCCCGGGAAATGCGTCATTTTACCGGGGTAAAAAGTAGCCTATGTCCTTTCTCGAGTATCAAAATATCTCCATATCAAATTTCATGCAAAATGGTTCAGTAGTTTAGGCGTGATTGAGTAGCAGACAGACAGACAGACAGAGTTACTTTCGCATTTATAATATTAGTATGGATATAATTTCTAATTAAACAATAATTATATTTTGGTTACAATTTTCATTGCAACAGCCTAATTCTCATATCAAAACCTACTTCAATAGGCTTCAATATACGCTAGCCTTTATCCAACACCTGAATACATTTTATATCAACGTTTGCACACCTAGTTTGTCTATTTGTTATCAAATCACAATGGCGGCCAAATCAACTAATTGAATGAGCTTTATTGAGATTGAATGGAGGTTGCCGTAGGTCATGGGATCACTATAAATAGTATACGATTACTGTAATTGGAAAACCACAATACACAAAGTAGGTTTGCTTTTTATAAAATTGAATCATTATGTGTATTTTTTTATTATTTATTCTATGAGATTATAAAATTGGTTAGTATTTGGGTCAGTTAATATTCGGCCAGTCTGTTAACGTTTTGAAAATTAAAAATATTTTATGTTACGTATCACATAAGAACGTATCTGAAATCTATACTAATATTATAAAGCTGAAGAGTTTGTTTGTTTGTTTGTTTGTTTGTTTGTTTGTTTGTTTGAACGCGCTAATCTCGGGAACTACTGGTCCAATTTGAAAAATTCTTTCAGTGTTAGATAGCCCATTTATCGAGGAAGGCTATAGGCTATATATCATCACGCTACGACCAATAGGAGCAGAGTACCAGTGAAAAATGTTACAAAAACGGGGAAAATTACGATTCTCTTATGTGACGCAAGCGAAGTTGCGCGGGTCAGCTAGTATACCATATTTTTACTACTCTTGAATATCGACAAGCGATGTCTTTGTCTTTTTTTCCTTTGTAAATACTACACAATTCATTCTCTTTTTTGGTAACTATTCCTAGAACAAGAATAAATTTGTAGGAAGCATAGCAACCGTCCAGGAACGCGTCCACGATGTTAACTGTCGTTATTAAGTCTTTACTTACATATTTTTTAATTTTTGTTTATGTTATACGTATATTATTATATTCATAATATTATAATAACCATTGTACTCTATAATAGAATTGTTTTACATCTAATTACTTATCTCAAGCACGCAGTGGTAATGTAAACATGTACGACAGTCACACTTGAATCGACATGATGTTGTCATGCCAAACGGAGATTAAATTAGTTATTCTGGCACTAGACTAGACTATAGATATACTGATATTCTATTTAGTCATAGAGCATATGTATGCAGCAGTAGACAAAGAGAATTGATATAGATGTCTTTTTTCTACTCGATGATGATTTTTCTTTCCCCCATAAAAGGGTGCCACAAGATAGTCGGCAGCAACGGGGAAGGCTCAAAAGGAAATGGCGGGATGACTTGGACGCGTTCCTGGACGGTTGGCAGGACGCAACAAGCGACCAAGAGCACTAGAAATCTATGGGAAAGGCCTTTGCTTAGCAGTGGGACAGAGAAAGAAGCTAAATATATAAAATAAAAATAGATAGTATAAGATGAACATAGAATATAGATAGTATCTATCGAACAAATAATCATCCATACTGAAGGATTAAATCCCTGTAATATTCGAGAAGCTTTTGCAGTTTCTTGAAAAGGAAGACAGAATTGATCCTAAAACGGGTCGTTTTCCAGAAATTGGTGTAATAAAAAGCGTCCAAATATATCACAAGTATAACAATAAAACACAAATAGACGTGACATATAAAGGAATCAAGCTTAAAAATAACCTTTAGATATGAAAAGGAAACAATCGGCCATTGATGACGTCACAATACCTTAAAATTAGGGATGTTATAGAGCTGCGTAACTGTAACCGACACTATCCGATATCCGAAACGAAATATTAAACTTAATATAAAAATATCGGATAATTTTTGCAGAAGATTTTATTTGTTTGGACTCAGGAACTTCCTTCTCTTATGCTTTTAAGTTAGGCGTAAGCATGTTTTCGAAATTGCCTAGCGGATAAAGTGGTGTGCGCGAGTGGCCGCTAGTTTGGATAAGGGCCAATGTATAAATTGCAAACCTGTTTGATTTTTACTTGAACAATTTCGTCAAAATCTTATATCTGTCACTAAAACGAATCAAAACAAACAAATAATCAGAAATCTTTTTGCAACCGCAACTGTATCCAAAACCAGACCAGCGGGCTTATCACGTATCTCAGTTGACTGCTAGTATACGTCAATAAATCCATGGTCACTATTCAGTACATTGCTGCTTTGACGTAAAGTATTAATCACTATAATCTAAGAGAGAAAAGAATGGACAGAATAGTGGCTTTCAAATGGTTGTCAACTGAGATAGCTCTCCAAACCAGAATAAAAATTTACGTGTTTTATGTGATGATAAAACCTATGTTCCTAACGATAACGATAAAAACTATATTTTAATGTTGCCACTTGCCCCTTAAATTATTATTTATATCCGTATCCGTATCCTTATCCGAAATTTCATATCGATAACATCCCTATTTAAGTATTGTGACGTCTCGAGGCGTACATAAATATTCACACTTTTACACAAACGTAAAAGGTTTTTTGTAAAATCAGTTGGACGCACTTTGACATTACGCCCAAAGCCATATTTCTTCAGAGCGAGTGCCCTTACGGTTCCAACACGTCTTAAGGACCTAAGCCACCTACTTTCCTCTGTACTGATATTTCGGAACACGTTTAAAGCTTGTCAAGACGTAATCTTTTAACGTTCTCTTTTATATTTCTGTGTTAAGGATTTTATTTACAGATGTATTTTTAAAAGTGGCTGGATTTTTACTTATGATGCAATAAGTTAGTATTTCATTAGCAACTTTGTCCATTTGGATTTTAATTTTATGGTTCTCGCGCTGCTTCGCTTGCGTCACAAAAGAGAGAATAGGTCATAATTTTCTCCGTTTTTTAAACATTTTTCACTGGTACTCTACTCCTATTGGTCGTAGCCTATAGCCTTCCTCAATAAATGGGCTATCTAAGAGAAAAATAATTCTTCAATTCGCACAAGTAGTTCGGTAGAGTAGATTAGCGCGTTCCAACAAACAAACTCTTCAGCTTTATTATATTAGTATAGATTACCTACATAGTTCCTGCGTGATTTCCGAATCTAAACTACCCTACGTCTTTTGAGGGTCCCAAACTATCTTTGTACAATATTTCATCCAAATCGGTTTATTGGTTGGCATGAAGATGAGACAGGCTGTGAGAATTAATACCACATTTACACATTTTGCGTAGCTGATAGTGTCGCTACACGTAGAGTGTTTTTATCATAGCATTGTTTTTTATAGATTTAGTCTAGGTACAAAAGTCTGGCTTATAGTAGATTTGTGTTTTATTGCACCTTGTGTGCACCAAATACCAAAACACTATTAATATAATTTACCGTGGAATCAATCTTTCACAGAAGGGAAAAAAACCAAACCACAAGATACAAAAGAGACCGTGTAAAGAAACAAAAAACGCGCTCATTATTCACTTCAAACAATTCAAAGCGCCTTAATTCTCCACACAATTTACTGATAAAATCCAAAGTGCGAAAAAGGTACCTTAACATACTTGAATTACGCAGACGGTAACGTTAATACGAGTAGGTGGCCAAAAAGTTCTTTAGCGACCAACATCGTGAGTAAATCCTTACGGCAGGTGCGACTTAGCACCAACTTGAATCCAAGTGGACTTTTGGGTCCCATAACGACTTCTTTGAACTTTCCGTTTCCCTTTGTAAGTGGCAAAAGTGATGAAAAAATTTTACGCCTTGAAGTTTTGATGATTTAATTTATAAACGTCTTTTGTATTCATTTCGTGTAGTATGAATGTTTTAGTTTTATTACCTTTTTTGAGATGAATAAAGTATCTTAGAAAGGTTAATGACCTCACGATCAAGATGTACCTACATTATAAAAAGAAATCCCATCCATTTACTCGCATGCTTAGTGCTACAAATTTTTGAAGACGTGCTTAAAACAGTCACACAAAAACTACTGAAAGAATTTTGATAATATTTGGTATATTGGGATACTTTTTACCTGTCTAAGTCTATGAATTTCAGTTAAGATTTTAGTGCTTAGATCTCTCTGAGCTTTCACTGATAACACTTATCAACCAAACTGCTAGTTGCTAAACCAATTCATAGACCAGATAAAGCTATTTATTCTATGAAGGTGCACGTTGGTTTTGTAAAGGATGAAAACCCTCATTATAATAATTGTACGAGACAATGCAATGCACTCTCTACAATACAATATCTCTACAATAGATACAAAATTGATGAACAAAGTATTTAGCGACTGCTTATAAATACAACAATTTTTATTTGAAAGAATAAATAAAACGGTGCATTAAAGTTGCAGCTGTAGGCGACAGCGACCTGTTAATAGCCAATTTCCTAGAAATTCTGTTTCCTTTCAACGTTGCTTGTACAAATTGTGTGGGTATAAAATCAATATTTTCATTGCATTACAAATTACCCGGCTACGAAGCCTCACAATGGAAATGAACTTGCGGATTCTCGTATCGCTGCATATTGGGTATCTCTCGAATAATTTCCATATAAATAAACTTCGGTAATTTAAATACTGTGCGTCTCCCAATTTCGTATATAATTAACTTCAATGTTGATAGTAATTATGCGATCATGCAGAAGAGCATGTAAAAGAGAATGAAAGAAAACAAATATACTGAAAATATACTAACATATAAACAACGTGCATAAAGAAAACACGTACAGAAATCGAATCCCCGACCAAAATCATTCAAGTAGGATGCATAAAATGATGAATAATATGTTTAATAAATAGTAGTATGCGAAATTACTTTAAAAAAATCTTTTGTAAATAAGACCATATTTTCCTACCTTACTTATTAAGGTTAAACAACGAGAGAATAAGTAAAACGCCAGACTAAATTATACGATGGTTGCATTATTTCTCAATGTTCGTGGTACATAATAGCGAGTTTTAGCGGATTTGCCTCGCTAATCTGCATAATCCAGATAATTTGCATTTTACCAATTTTCCGCACGTTATCACTACTTAATGTACTAGAATTACAAAGTAACTACTTGTTTATACATTGTTTGTTTTACAGATGATACAAATAAACTTTGTAGTATGTAATTTTATGCGTTAACAAACTATAAATTTAAATTTATTTTAGGTGCGCAGTAGACGTAACTGACAGTCCTGTATGACAAGATGTATGGATGTAAATGAAGCAAAGGAAGTGTGTAAGGATCATTGGTACCAGGTTACTTTCTCTAGTCTCTGCCTAGGCTACCCCTATGGGAAGAAAACGTGATTTTATGCAAACTATTTATGACAAAAAATCTGCTACATATAGTATACATACGCGGATTCTAAATGAAATATTTTTGCCAAGTAAACTGAAATGCTAGATAGTCAATAGTACCGTCTGTGTAGAAAACCTCGCTACAGAGTAAATAGGGAAAAGTGGCCAGTGCAAACTGTGCCGTAACTTTAATAAAAAATTAAAGCTGAAAGCTAAAATCGACCACAACTAATAAATAAAATAAATAAATTTAACCCATTAATGTCCCACTGCTGAGCAAGGGTCTCCTCCCGTAATGAGGGAGGGGTTAGGCCTTGAGTCCACCACGCTGGCCAAGTGCGGGTTGCGACCACCACTATTTTTAAAATTTGTCTTTCACAAAATGTTTAGAATTAATGACAGAAATGAAAGAATTGAGATTATCTTCTATCTATCAATCATGTCATTGACCTTTGTCTTGTAGACTATTCTATAATTCAATAGTACGAGTACGTGTCTCTTCGTCAATCGTCATCCATGTAGAACTAGACCGGAATCAAAACCCTTACAGTGACAGGTGTCCAATACAAGGAACCCTTTACGCGAACATTTGATATACTGTTTGTCTGTAGATAGAAATAAAATAGTAAACCTACTGATCGACTTCAAACGTAATATAATTGGGTAATGTATTTTTTTATATTTTAGGAACTTATTAAGAAAGCAATAATTGTAGCAGATAACACAAATACATCTTAAAATAGGGTTGTGTAGTTAACTACAAACTGCATCTATACATCCATCAGTCCATCTAACCGTCCGTCCATCCGCCCATCCATATATCCATCTCTTTTCTAAGTAATCAAGTCTGCTTTTGCAACACCCACCAATGTTAAAGTCTGCAGTCTGCAATACCCACAGTCTAAACAACTAAAAAGCTTTCTAAAGGTAGACCTTTAGGGAAGGTTCATATCTGAGAGAACATGCGTCGCGTATTATATCGGTCGCGTAACGCCAGAACAATGTATAGAAAAACACTTGACCGTTCACACTCAACCGATGATGAGTCGTTGCGAATCCCATACTATTTAGGCTACGCCCGACGCATCTTCGGTCAGACGCGAACTGTCCCTCAGAAGGTTTATATATTATTATATACTAGCTGACTCGCGCAACTTCGTTTGCGTCACATAAAAGAGAATGGGTCAAATTTTTTTCTGTTTTTGTAACATTTTGTACTGGTACTCTGCTCCTATTAGTCGAAGGGTAATGATATATAGCCTATAGCCTTCCTCGATAAATGGATAACTATCTAACACTGATTTTTTTTTCAAATCGGACCAGTAGTTCCTGATATCAGCGCGTTCAAACAAACAAACAAACTCTTCAGCTTTATAATATTAAGTATAGATAAACCAGTTGAAGCAAAAACCACCGGCAAAAGGTAGTTAAACACATAAACAAGAAGAAAAATCAATTTGTCCGCCTTTACGGTTCTTTTTGAATGTTTTTTTACTACTTCACAGATTTCTCGCGCTTATAAATCGTAAATGTATTTACATAACGATGTCGTTTCCTTTATGAAGTCGGATCTAAATTATCCAATTTACGTTTGATGCTTTGATGCGTAGTGCGTCGGAGCGAGGATTAAAATGACATCGAAATAAAATTAACGGTAAGTACTTACTTCGTTTATTTTCGGAGGCTTTGAGAGGTGAGAGATAAATTTGATCGGCGTCTTTTGATGCATGTAAATATAAACTGTCTGACTAATAAATGTTGTGTAAACTGTTGTTAATATACAGTGAGTTATCTTTTTCATTTATATACTGTTTCAAAATTTATGAGAAGGAGACAAAACACTGACGCAATCAGAACTTTTACGATGTTTTTTTTTAATAAGGTTAATAGAGTTTTATACAAGTGACGTTGCTAAACAAGGATTTTTGCCTTCATGGCAGAAATCTAAGATTAAGATTTTATACTATATCTACTGTAAAAAATGTTTCGCATGTATGTCTTTGGCACTGTCGAATACAATAACATGCTTTAGTCTACGGCAAAGGAAAATAATTTTACATCATAATATATGTATATAATGTCACATTGATGCCGAAGTCAAAACCTTACGGTCAGCAGTCGGATAATCTAACTACCGCGCCACATAGGCAGTCAAATTTAATATGTAATTGTATCAAATTATGTTTCTTATGATACAAACTTTTTCTTCCGCTATAAATAATTAAGAAATAAAAATTAGCCCTTCAAACAAAACTTTCAGTACCTAACAAAGAACAAGTTATCTTCAGTTTGAAGCGAAACTGGCAGTAAGTCGCCCTCTGCCCAAAGATAAGGTACAGTCAGTCACAAAAGTTTCACAACTAATTTAAATTTCACAGACCGTTTTACACTATAATATAACCTTTGTCTTAGCTCCTCTGGTCTTTGCCTACTCCTACAGAAAAACGGTGCGATTTTATATATGCATGTAAACGCTTAGTAGTAAGTACATAACTAATTTATGCTTGAACTTTTGAACTACGTCGACGCATATGAGCCAAAATGAAAGTAGGCATAAAACTTGAAAATGACTCATCCACTTTTGTTGCTGACTGTCCCTCAAGAAAGTTACTGGCCAATAGTAACTTTACAATCAAGGCTTTGGTCCTTCTATCTTAGCTCAAGAGGACACTCACCTAATTTTGAGTCCTTACTCCAACTTAATATTGAATCCGAGTATACCTTCCGTTCAATGTAGATGTTCTATTATTGCAAATTTTCTTGTATAAGCCGATGTAAACGGCTTTGGCTTAGTTTCGGAGATTTTACATACATATCCATAAATTATTAAAAACAAAGGCAGTGTTTGTTGGGAATAATACACGTGCATGGTACTAAACTCCGGTCTACTATTAAAAATAATCTTATATTCATTAGAAAAGTATCAATAGCATTTGTCTGACCTTGGCATCGAATCCAGTGTCAGGAGTCAAATCGCGCCACGGTGGGAGTTAAGTCGGGAATAATGCAACTTTTAAATGATGAAAGAGTTTTAGAGTTGGAGTATATTAATTACAGATATAATCCGGTACATAAATATCAATTTCTGGTCTATTTATGAGTGTTATACGTAGAATTACAAACGTTTTAATGTATTACGTAAATTATATTTTCAAACAAAATCAGTTGTTAATTTTCCTATGTGTTTCTCATTAAAAAGCTAAACCTTTATCCCGAACAATACTAATAACGATTAAATCATTATCGAAATGAAGCATTCCATCGATTTTACTTTCCACATGACCTCCTTGATTTATTTCAGGGAAATCGTAATTGGTATTTTTGTCTTTCAATTTAATATTTTAAATCATATAAATTACATAAAATTGAATCGGTTCTACATATTCGAAGACCTTTTTCATATTGTGGCTTGAAATTCCGGGAACTTTGGGAGTCCGAGCGCTCAATAAAGGCTTTGTCGGATATAAGTAGACCCTATGGATTGTAGGCTTCGAGGGAATTATAGGCGTTAGCCGGGTATGTAAAATTATGCTACAGTATTTTAGAGAAAGGAATATTTAAATAATATATGTTACATTAAGAACACGTGAGAATTATATATGAACTTAGAAAGTAATTCATTTGTTTATGCATTGTAATTAAACTTTAAGATGCTATTTATTGCACTTTTAAGTTTTGAAACGTTTGTGAATACAAGATTAAAGAACCTGTAACAAAGCGGACCAAAAATACATAAAACAAAATATCGCAAGCTAATAGCTATAATACCTACAGCTGTATATTAGCGAATAAAAAATCCTTCGGTCAATGACCAGAAAAATTCCCGTCAGCATTAGCTTTTAGCCTCACCCGTGTCCCTCAGGGAAAAGCTTGTCCCCACCGTAAGCAGTAAAAATATACAACACCACAAATATTTTATGTCCTCCCAAGTCTTTTACTTTGACAAGATTCCACGCAACCATTTAAAGTTTAAACCTGGACATAAAGCAAGCCAAATAAGTATTTAAATGCAATTCACTGTTGCTCCATTTCAAGTGAAATACAGTCACGATTTTACGTTTACATTAGCACACATGTTTCATGTCTAACGGCTTATCGGCAAAGTTCTAATTCAGTACGAAGTTTTTCTAATAGAAAACCCTAATCAGACTTTCCCAGGACTTCGGAAATGTTGCTTTTGGCGGTAAATTTCACTTAAAAAGCTTTTTCCTGAGTATGTTGAGGTTCGCGTCGAGTATAAGTCGATGGCTTTAATACCAACGCTATTTATACGAGGCTTACATTTTTCAGGATTATCTTTGGCCGTGCATCGGCAACGTTTAAAGAGCTCTATTTTTTATTTGTATAGATTCATTATGCTACAAAAAATGCATTGAAGTAAGAAGATAGCTATAAAAAGTGGCAATTTGGGTTTCTTACGATTTTTTATTCATGAAACTAAGTTAATTGGTTGGTTTGTTATTAGAGACGCGCACATTTATCACATAATAAATTTTAGTATATATTGTCAACACTTTACATTACTGTCAAGCTTGTTTAGTAATGCTTACTGATTAATAATAATGAGTAAAACAGTCTTTCTCGAAGTGAATAACAAGTCTTTGATATCAAAAAAATCTCTCTCATGTATGATAACATCTAAAAAAGTAATGCATTTTCCGTTACAGTGCATTCAGGAGACATTAAAAACAAACTTAACAAACATCTAAAAATATTATTCTTGTACATCCCAAAGTTATATTTTGTTTGTAAAGCGAGAATATTTGAATTGCACCGGACTGTGTCGCAAAACGTGAGCTGCATTAGTTATAATGCAACACGTTATCTCTCGATGATATAAGAGCAAAGTTTCATCGAATTTTGAATATTCAAAGATAGCTTTATACTGGACAAAACTGGTTAGTGAACTCATTTTTAACCTACTAATGGACTGCATTAAGGTACCTGAAGTGCTTAATTTGCCCAAATAGCTTTAATTAATTGGGTCAATTCGCAGTATTTGATGCATCATATTTGTAGGTTCTTTTTAAAATACTATAATAATATAACGTTTATTATGCACCTAAGATATTACAATGCAGTGGGTCTTAGACTCGATTTCGTAATTTTATATTTAGACTTATTTCGTAAGTATGCAACAACATTTCTTCTGAAAATGAAATAGATAATTATTTGTTTTTCTGTAATCAATGCAACAAAATTTACAATCAGTAACGCGTACGTACAGTCGGTTCTATCGGGTATACAGAGTTTTACATAGAAATGTACTACATTAATAGTTTCTATGATGCCCGCCAGAGGCGCCGAGCCGATTTTCATGCAACATTTCTCCATAGCTCCGTTGTCGATAGTGCACTTCCAAAATACGCAGTGAGCTTTGTACCTACGCGCTGATAGATTTCAGATCTTCAGATTTCAGAAAAAATATATCTTTCTTTTCTACGAAAAACTAACAACACGCATACAACGAGCGACAAATCAATTGCACGAATAACCTACAATATTATTAAGATTAATATCTTAGACTAAAATCGTATGCACGAGTCAAAGTCAGGTCAACAAATTAAACATTCTCGCGGCATCCGAACGTCTGAATTACAACTTGTTTGTCACTGTCCGTATTTTTATATAAAAAGTATATTTTGTTCTAATTCTCACGATCCACGTTGTTTGTTGTGAATATGAATTTATACCTTTCACGGGTCAACGACATGTGACACCATTTTGTAACATTTTTTCAGGCTAGAGGAATACTTAAATAATTTTGTTTACACTGTTATAGGAGCGATCTTCTAGCACTATTGACAATAGGCAACCAATTAGCTATCCACTTAGCTATTTTGTACATTAAACTGATCAGGGTATTTCTCAAGAACAATTTTTTTAAGTAACCTCAAATGTAAATCGCGATAGTACTAAGTGTAGATAATGCAGTTAAATAAGACAGTGCCCAAAGTTCAGAGTAACCAGCCTAAAATTAAGCTTCATTATCAACTTTGTACCTAATCATTATTTTCATTAATATCACAGTGTTCGTGAATGAGTTAAACAGGCGCGCGGAGCGATCTCTGAGGTTAAGCCACGCTTGATGAGGTTGTTCTGTGGATGGGTGACAATCTCATGCATATCGAGTTCCTCCGAGTTTCGGAAGGCACGTTAAATCGTGGGTCCTGGCTGTCAATTTCGAAGATCTTTGACAGTCGTTAATAGTCAGAAGCTTGAAAGTCTGACAACCAGTTTTACCGGCGGGTATCGTGTTAGAACCCAAATAACTGGGTTGTGGAGGTCAGATATGCAGTCGCTCCATGTAAAACACTGGTACTTAGCTGCATCCGGTGAGACTGGAAGCCGACTCCAAGATACTTTAGAAGAAAGGCTAGGACATGATGATTAATATCACAGTGCCTCTTTTATAATTAATTAATTAAACCTTCAAAATGTTAAAAGATTGGGCTTAACATTGATGAAATACACTTGAAATTGTTGTTTATTTTTTTTTGCTTAACATTGATACTGTAAACAACACCGCCACTTATATATACTTATAAAAAGATAGCGAACTCATTTTATTTTACAGGGTAAACTTTTGAACTTAAAATGTTAATCGCGGCTCAAGTTTTCCTATAAAATTATGAGGTGTGCAATATTAACAGGGATGTTTCAAAGTAAATACGACATTTCTAAGTTTTTTTATTATTAGCTAATAATTCGAACATTTTGTACGATGTTGCTATTTATAATTTGATTGTACTCAAGGAATATTGGCATGTTGAAAAAGCTTATTTATGTATAATTCATCACTGTACCTGATTTTAACGAAATATTTACAGCAGTTTTGACTTGATATGCATTCGATCAACACTTCTATTTTATTTTTTAAGTAATTTCTTTAAAGAGCTTTCCGCAATAATATCGCACTTCATATTTTAAAGTCCCCTTACCACGTGTATGTTTTCGATAACAAATAGATAAAACGATTTCCACGGAAGGTTAAAATGTAGAATTTGAGGTTTTGTGTAAAATAACTTTTAAATACAAGCAAAGCCCGGGCTATTCGCTAGTAAAATATAATCAAAGATAGATAAAATTGTATTAAAGTTATTAATATCTGCTAATGCTATCATGCCCTACATATTTAATCCACTTAATGGCGGTTATGTGCTTAGGCAAAAATATAGGCTGATTGAAAAACTTTACGAGTAAAGTAATATTTTGTTCGATACAATTCATAACACAGGCTTATGTACAGCCATGAGCATAAATATAAATACCATTACAACTTTCGGAAACAATTAAATATAGCCGTATTCATATTTTATTTTTGATTCAGAGCCTAACCATCCCCTTTCCAAAACCTTGCCCAGCAGTGGTTCAGTCATGGGTAAAATTTGTGACCTATTTTTGCCTATAGTTTGGCAAACGTCTCATAATTATGGGTACACAGTGATTTTAAGATTTATTACAAATAAACCAATTGCAGTAATTCTAGTTAAGGTGTAGAGAATGCAGAAGCATGAGAGGGTAGATACACGCACAAAGGCCCATTTAAGAGGCTAAGTGCGGAAAAAGCCCAGGAAACCTAACCTAACCTAACCTAAGGTGTAGAGAACCCTAGAGAACACCTTTATTACAGCACATGCATATAATGAGGGCCCCCCCCCAGGTGGTGACTGCCTCTGTGGCGCGGTCGGTAGTGTATGCGGCTGCCGTGCGAGAGGTCTCGGGTTCGAATCCTGGGTCGGGCCAAAAAGTCTTTACTGAGATTTTCTGTTAAGAATTTCTTAGAGATTGCCTGGAGTTGGGAAGTTGAGGTCGAAGACCTCCGTGCCTCGGAGAGCACGTAAAGCTGTCGGTCCTGCGCCTGACCTCTCACTAGTTGTGTCGGTTATCCGTCCCACCAGACTATGAGAGTGATGGAATAGAGAGTGTACCTGTGTATTGTGCACACACTTGGACACTATAAACAAAGTCCTGCATAGATGGCCAGTTTCAATGAAACTGTCCGCCGTAGCCGTATATCGGCTAGGAGGACATTATCATAATGAGGGGCACTATTCAATAGCGTGTTAATCACTATAATCGAAGGGAGGAAACAATATACATCAAAGTGGCTTTCAACAGTTGTCAACTAAATTACAAGATAGCTCCCTCAGGACCCCAGACTAGCTAGCTTCTACTGCACTGCGTTGATTATTTTGCTCGCAACTGTACCAGGACTCAATAAAATTACAAACTTGTATGATTGATGACTTATTGCACAGTTTTACTTGACAAAAACGAAGTACTGTACAAACTTGTAATTTGATTTCAGTTTTGACTGAGGGGTTCAGAAAATACTTATAAGAGTTCTACAATATATCCTATTTGTATATTTTTTACTTGAAGTTAGTTCTATCGATCTAACCCAGGTTACAAGTTTAGTCGTAAAATTTTGTCAATTTTCCCGAAGGAATATGACATAGAACATACTGTTGCTTGTGTTCAGTAGCACGATTCTGGACCACTATCGACAACCAGCTAGCTGTTGAGAAACTTTGTACAACCTGATCGACGCCTCTACGACGACGACGCGGCGTAGGAACTATTTTAGCAGTACATTCTAAAAATATCCAATCGTATTGGTCGACTGTAGAGACGCGCGGTGGTTTCTTTTTTATAGTTTTTAATGTTATTTCTCCAAATACTGGCTACTTTTATAATACTAGAATATAATAAAATAACAATGAATTAATGATTAATGATACTGAACTACTTCCAACGGCACCTGTGCTGAAATGTCAAGTCACATTTTCACATTACTTCCGTTTAGACACAATTTATAATAAATTTTACTGGTCTATTTTGTTGAATATAATAATTGATCGCTAATAAACCGTTATCTACACAACTATTTGTTCTAACAGGATTTATGGAATTAGTTGCAGTTTCATGGAAAATAGCTGCATAGGGACTGCACGTTTGACCTCTTTAAACTTTCGCTTATTTCGTATACCGTTTTTCGTAGTCCCGTTTACTCGACAGAGATAATTACTAACCAAAACTTCTTCGGTTATAGTAAAAACACACGTTTTATCATCATTTCCAAGCAGAGCTTATTTTTTTTTATTATATTATTATCAACACACTCTATGATAAGAGGGGTGATTCCATACCAAGCATGTCTTTACTGCTTGGTATGAAACATATGGATCTTTTCGTTTATATGAAAACCAATCAACGCCCCTAGCGTATTCTGAAAGAACTTATTTTTGTTATATTAACTTACTACATACAACAAATTTCCGTGATGTAGTGAACGAGCCAGTTGCGCTCACCGGTCGGTAAACGATCTGTGGGTGAAGCAACCGTTGGCGCGGTTATTCCATAGATGGGTGACCGCATTTTGGTATTTGACCTGGGCGTATCCGTGCTTCGGAGGGCATGTAAAATGTCGATCCCGGTTGTTGTAAATTAAGTTAACAACTGTTAAGCCACGTCAAAAGCATTTTGCGGCTTGAACAACTTTGACACTAGGTTTACCACTAACCATACGATAAGAAGACTAAGCTACTGCTATTGGTGTGTATGGTGTTATTATTTTGTGTATGGTATAAAATTACACGGGCTCGATTTTCACAAGAAAGTTGCATTTGTGTGATGCGCTTATAATTATTTCGGGTCTGATTCTACTTTGTGTCTGTTGTTTTTATATTGGTAAAAATCCTTGCTAGACAGTACTTTTTGCGAAAATTGTCTCCTTCTAATTCAAAATACAATTTACAGACTATGTGAAGTGCTTCTAAATCCCACACTATACAGTTTCACATGTATGACTGTATTGGCATATCAGTCAAAGTCACATAGCTATTCAAAGGTGAAAGCCGACGCATCACAATACTGTACCGGCACTGATAAATTACAAGCCAATCAGTAAAGCACTACCACCTATATCCAAATTGAAAGTGCTGGTTTTGATTTCCTCTATGTTTATGTATAAGTAAGTTATTTTAGTATAATATTCAGTAAGTGGTTAGAGAGTGATACAGAAAAAATGTATATTATTAAAATATACACTATAGAGATATTTATGTTTGAATACTGTTTTAAAGTAGGTATTTAATATATTTTTTCAAGAAGCAACTTATGGGTAATTTTTGTGTCTGACCGATAGCGTTTAAACTCATATAAATAAACGCTATTGAATAGATAAACTACTGCTAAATGTACCTCAGAAAAAAATAGAATATAGAACTTTTAGAAAAAAAATCAAGATCAACATTGGAATAAAATCGCACCAAACTTTTCATTTAACCCTATCAACTGGTATACGAATACACCAAATGTTCGGAAAACCTTCTAGCCATACAGTCCCTTGGTAAGTAAACCCCCTAAAAAGTGTCACGGCCGATATAACCACAAAATGGATGGCGGAAATGGATCGAAAAGATATACTGCTAACCACAAGGTTTACCAATGACAGTATTCGTCCAAATGAGATTTCGATAGCGATCTATGGCTTGTATTAAAACTGTAATGTATTGTACTGGTATGTTTCGTTCACCACAAATGTTAATGATTTTTAAAGGCTGTTTTGCTGTGTGAATTTTTTTATATCTCTTTAATCATAAGTATGTTAAGCTTGCGTTTTTGAATACAGATACAAAGAAACATACATAACATCACCCTTTTTTCCCACAGAGAAAATGTAGGTAGGCAGAAATCAAAGAGCGCCACATGGTACAATCCTTACAAACTTCCGTTACGTTCCGTTCAAATCCATACATCGTATCATACAAGCACCTGACGTTTTTGCAAGACATCAATTACTATATGTTCCGTGTATGTAAATCTTCGGAAATCGGCAATTGTTTTTAATTTGATTATCTTTTGTTTATTTTTATTTTAGAACATTTAATTTGCCTTGCCATGATATTATTAATTTTGATTTTGTTATCTGTAATTCCAGTGTTCACTAAGAATTTACCTAGCAATAATTTTCCTCTTGAATACGAATATAATAATTTGAGAATTTGAACCAATCATGGGTAAATGGCAAACGTTCTTGTAACCCGTCATAACCCACTAGAGAGCACTAAACCTTACAGAGATATTCGGTATCTACCGTTAGATCCGATGTGAATTTAATACAGTCCCACTAGACTAAATGCACGGTGCAACTTGACTCCACTAAATTCCCTACCTTCTAGGCTTTAAATCTTTCCCAGTCGACACCCTGAATGTTCTTCTTTTTATATGATCGTAAAAACTACTTTCAACCACCTTTCGTTTCGATTAAAAGGATATTTTACACAATATTAGGCGCTGTCTCCACGAGCGAGAGAATCGCGGCGATATTATCGTCGTGCCACGTATTTCTATACACTCTCTATGGAACCGTCTCCACACGGCGATAATATCGCCGCGATACGCCGAGTGTCAACGAGCGTGCGAAACGTCAATACATCGTCGCTAGTCGGCCGCGACAAGCAGCGAATCCGCCGCGCGATCGCGACGAGCGCGCAGCGAGCGCGCTGTCAAATGCAGCGTCATTTGTTTTCAATGTTGCCTCTTGTTTCGAGAAGCTTTTTTTTTTAAACAAGGAAAACGCGGGTTACGAGTCGCCGCGGAATCGCAGAGATTCCGCGGCGACTCGCGACGATATGCGGCGGAATTGTCGCTCGTTCGTGGAGATTGTCCGACGATACATGGGCGGACTCGTCGCGATTCTCTCACCCGTGGAGACAGCGCCTTACAGACAATTCTCAATTGCTTTTTAAAATCATTTATAATAACTTAGGATTTTTATAACACAATTTTAAATATACGAGAGTATTTTTTTATTCAATAAAAAACGTTATCTTATCTCCTAAATCCTTAAGAATGTATTTATTTAAACCCTTGAAAAAGAAAGACCCACAAAAAGTAAGTTAGCAACATTACAGAAAAACTTGAAGGATGACATTGAATTGTGAACGAACTGCTCCTGTATAATTCAAGCGAAAGACAACATAGCCAAAATAAGGAATTCTGGAAACAAAAAAATCTTACTTCGACAAAAGTATCCGAACAAAAAGGTAAATAAGGCTCTAGAACAACGGACAAAAAACAAAAAACAACTTTACGCAAAAATAAACGTCATTAGAGACTTAAAAGTTTTAAGATTCAGTCTATTTGTAGGAAAAATAACGGAATCAGGATATAAGAGTCGCAGGGGCGTGCTACGAATAAGATTTCATCAAGATAATTTGAAAGATGGGGCTGATACAACGCAGATAGAATCGACGGGAGAGTCTGTTGAATGTCCAACCTCTTTGGAGGAATGAAATGCATTAACAACACTTTTATAGTACGCCCTGTTGATTTTCCTTAAGGCTTTTGCTGCAGAATTGTTTTTTTGCTGCCGCATTTTATAGAACAGATAAGGGCTGAATGAGTTTTATGTAAAACTTGAATGGGTGTGATATTTTAAACTTTTGTTTATATTTTGATTTCGACAAATTCATATTACATACATAACATTACGACACATTTCATGGAGATAAACAAGGATTAAGGACGCCACGAACACACAAACAAATCATTTACTTTCAAACTTAATTGTAGTGTTTTTTGTAACCCATATTTGTTCCAGTACTGTGCAAGAGTCTCCTTACAAATATAGGGAGGGATTAGACCTTGAATTCAACACGCTATCTAACAAATAACAATATAATTATTGAAATCAAATAATATCAAGGCTCGGTAAGTTAACAACCGTGTAACTGTCAATTTTATACGCTCAACATCTCCATTGTTCAAAAAAGCCACACAAAAGCAAGTCGACGAATAAAATATATAACAAAAACACAGGAAAACTGTGATATATAGTTTGAAGTTAAAAGCTTTTGTCAATACCCTCTGGGTACTTGGGTCAGGTAGAGCGTTGACCTTTGAAATATTACCTACATTTCTCAAAGTATTTAATATTTCAGTGAATACTACGCGTATTCCGTCACAACTGTGTCGCTCTATTCGGGAGTTAGAAACGTATTCATTAATGATCTTTTTGGGCACGATTCTCTACAGTCAGTACTACGGAGTATGGATATTTTTGACATTTAATATGTATTGAATGGAATGAAAAAATCAATTCTACGGCACCCGCTCGGGGCGTTGATCAGGTTTATATACAAAATTATTAAATAGCTAGCCGGTTATCATAGTCGATAGTAGTATAGAATCGCAAAGAAAGACGCTACGACCCCACTTAATTTCCTTTTACATAATTTTGAATTGTTTAATCTTTCTATTGTTATTTTTTTTACATCAAACAGATTTTCAAATAATAGTGCACTTAACAACGAAAAATGTTTTAGTATTTGTATTTCCATATAAATGAAAAACAAATACTGATTACATTTTATGATGACAATAATGTTGAAAACAACAGCTATTATTAATTAAATACAAATAATTTACTTTGTCATTGCAATATGTTAAACTAAACATTGTAATCCATGAAACCAAAAAACAAACAATTACATTTATTTGTACACCTAACAATACTTATTTGTATATTATAATTTTGTCATGGATACCAATATGTAGTTATTTTGCCTTGCGATCCCGATGCAAGCAAGCCACTGCAACCTTTATCAACTCTTTTCCCAATGCTGCAGTATCACAGTCTCGCTTCCGCCAACGTAATATTCCAGATTCCTATACTATTAACCAACATCCCTACCACTGCCCTAATTTTCAAAAATAGGATTTCCAAGGCGGGTAGACGTCAGGCTAGTTGTAGAATCATCATCCAATTCCCTTTACAGCATGATTTACTTGTTGTGCCGACTCTTATTAATGTGGGATAAATACCTCGATTCTCTTCTACTATAGGCTACCGACAACAGGCTAGCTATCGAAAAAATTGTATGTCAATCGATTCAGCGCCTCTAGCGGGTGTAGTCGAAACTATTTTAGCAGTAAATTTTTAATCTTAAACTCTCGATACTCGATGGTTCCAATTGTAGAGAATCGTGCTAAAGGTCAAGACAAAGAAGGCATATTTATATATAATCGATATAATAATTTCATCTTGAGTACTATCGAGATTCATATACATCCGGCTCAATATACATAAACGTATGTATATACTTAGTATATCTTGGATAGATGGATGTATACATATTATATAACTTGGATAAAACCAAAGTTTTCACTGTGTTTACAAAGGACGTCGACCTAAACAACTGGGTAAGGAATTTGAACAAGGTTGAGTACACACTGGCCTTAGATCGTAGAAATATCTTAATTTAAAAGCAGTTAATTTTTCAGGAAGGTTTTTAAGTAAAAGGCATCTTTACTCATTTTTTTATTACGTAATTAGACCCTTAATGATTATAATTATTAGAGGTATACTTTTAAAGGTATGATTGAATTACGAAGCAAACTGAAGCGCGATTCCATACTACCGGTACTATCGAATATCGGGAGATTGACATTTAAAATGTGCCTCAAAAATAATTCTTACGGTACCCGCTAGTGCTGTTGGTCAAATTTTCATACAAAATTTCTCCGGTTGCCGATAGTTGACAGGGGTAAAAAATTGCGCGTCTTTTCTTTATCCCTAAAAGCTTATTAGTTGATTAAAAATTTCCATATATACGCACAATGGATATAAATTAACTAGAACTGGATAAAACCAATATAAAAGCAGTTAGTAATCGAAAGCACAACACCAATTGGTATGGCAATTAGTTTAACCACTGCGGCGAATGCAGCGTCAAATCAACAACTAATAGATAGTGTTTCAAAGGTAACAAAGCAGAAATTAGAGTCCGTCTGTCCAATAATAGAAATTATTTCTTTGCATTTACTCACAAAAAGTTGCTTCGATATTAAACATATAAGTAGAAGACTAATGAAGCCGTAGTTTGCTATAAAATATGCAATCCTGTATCACGATTTTTTACAGCTTAAGACTTTCAATAAGCTGACTATCAACAAGTTTTATATAAAAACATGACTGGCGCCTCTAGCGGTTGCCGTAGACATCGAATTTGAAACAATTACAAGTACACAAATATCAATCAATAATTATCATAATCTCTCAATTCGGAAGTCCTGACTATAGAGAATCGCGCAACTGTGAACTCATATGAGAAGATGTATATCACAGAACATTTTGTCAAATAACACGATACATTGCTTTAAAAAGACCCAGCTACATATGTGTCGTCACTATACTATATTTCGAGGTGCCCATAGCCAGTTGCGCTCACCGGTCAATAAACGATCTGTGGGTTAAGCAACCATTGGCGCGGTCATTCCATAGATGGGTGACCGCATAGTGGTATTTGAACTGGGCGTCTCCGTGCCTCGGAGGGCACGTTAAAATTCGGTCCCGGTTGTTATCTACTAAGATAACAGTCGTTAAGCCACGTCAAAGGCTCCTCGGGCGGCTTGAACAACTTTGACACTAGGTTGACCACTAACTATACGAAAAAAAAACAAACGTAGAATGAAAAATACGTGTCCCATATACTTGATGTTCAACCTAATGCTCTAAAAACAAATAAATTGGCAAACATCGCTGCTCTAATTGACCCAATGTAGCTAACAAATGCAGCTCTAAACTCAAGCTACATGCGGCTTAGAAACGCTCATTAAGCTCAAAATCAGGAACAACGTACAACCACAATTTAACTTAGAAACCAAAATTCAGTTCTATTGACAATGAATTTCAACTGTGCTGAGCGCAAGTTAGTAAAACAACTGTCAGAATTGTTTGCGCTACGTTTTATGCTAACTGCGTCTTCTGTACAGCGAGCGGCGGTGATTTAAATCAGAAAGCAAAAACTAGGTTTTGTATACTAGGGGATTTCTGTACATAATTATAATAAAACAGTAGAAAAAGTGTGTCCGTACATTGAAGTTGTACTTTATGTTTGCACTTTGAAGGACACCAATAGATTGAGTATCTGCAAAAAAACTCTCTGTCTGTTTGTACACGCTAATCTCTGGAAGCACGCAACAGATTTCAATTAAATTTTGTTACTTTGTTGTATAACTATGAAGCATAGACAACATATAGCTCATGTTTTATATTGATATGCCTCTAAGAAGCCGCGCTAAGAGCAGAAAACCATAAAACAGAGATAATTTTGCAATTGTAAGAGAGTTTTTCCATACAAAATATGTACGTAACGGTTGATTGTTCAACTGCAAATATATTTTTGTCATAAAACCTATTTTTTTCCTGGAATTTCTGCGGTATCGAAACCAAAATTTCTTTATAACATTCCATAGCCCGAAACTTCTTATGATTAGCACGTTCAAAGCAACCCAATCCTATTTAAAATTAATACATAATTACAGATGAGCTCACAATTAAAACTTTTACCTTTCATTATAAAAATTAAAATCCCGGGTTTATTGTTTCAAACTAAATTCTGGCTGACATCCTGAACAGTAGCCAAACTAACTGGAAACTCGAACTTGTTTATTTACATTTCCACACGAACAACATTGAAAAATTAATGTTTATTAAACAAGTAAAAACAATTATTTCATTTAATTATTAGTAGCAACCTTTAATATAATTTTCCGGAACATAGAACATTTTGCTCGTAATTTTGAGGTTAGATGGATGAATAAATTGTGTTAATGAGCTTTTAAATCTAATTTAAAACCTAAAAACGAATCACTCCAAATATTTGTTTCTACATCATTACTGATAAATCTTTGGTAATTGTTAGAAAAGAAACCATTTCTAGGGAATAGGTCCCCAAATTTTTCATTATTTATTTTCTGTATGTTTGAGTACATTAATTTACAATATTTTTTAAATCACAGCATGTGATTTAAGGTGTGTATAGACACACCTGAAAATAAAAATGTGTCTAGTAAAACAAAACAATACACAGATACACGGGTATATCAAAGCAGTCCAGCAAAATTACTAAAAAGAAGTTCGTGATATTACCTTTTCTAAAATATAATTGGTAAAAGTGAATGACCCTAGTGTAAAATATTTTGTGATAAAATGTACGGTTAGAATGAAAAAAGTTTTTAATAGCACATGTCTCAGGCTTCACTGCAAATTGGCAATTTGATTTACGAGTATGTGCAATATTGATTTGTGGTTTATTTGCACCGCGTGGTGTCAATCAAGTGTGCTTTTATTGAAAAATAACATTGTTTTCACACATAGAGTATGTATGATAAAAGTATGACAGTAGCGCAATTCTCTACTATAAACGACTATAGATCGGCAAGTTTTGTGTGAAAATTGATCAGCGCCTCTAATGAACGCTATGTGGGAACTACTATTGCAGTGCATTTTGACTGTTAAATTTTTGAAACTTGCATAACGCGATTGTTAAGATACAATTAAATATACTATATCTTTTGTCGTTTTCATTCAAAACTTGTCCATGGCCTTATTCCAAAACTATATCATAAACTTCTAGACCAATAAACATAAAATCAGTTATACTTTTAACTTCCGAGAAATGCTTACGAAACCGAGGTTTTCATATTATAATAATTCAGCTATACCGTGAAGAATTCCCCTAAAAGTTATCCCCAATGCAGGAGATAAAAATAAACAGAGGCGTCCAATATAGAAAGAGCTTTCTTGGTTTTTGGGTATTGTAATTTTAGATAGTTGGATTGTAGTTATGACTATTAGTGGGGGTCTTGTTTCGTTGGTTTGGGGTGACGTCGGGGCATTCTTGCATCGGAGACAGACGACGAGACGGCGCCATGCGGTGACTCAACAAACCATCCAGCTGCTTTATAGCTTTACTGCTGACTCACTGTAATTCATCATTAATTTAATTAAACGTGACAAAGATTACAAGCGCTGAATACTGATGGTAGGCTCGGTTAAGTTGGAGATAAAGTTGCGCTTGATGTTCTCTTGTTGTCAGATTAAGCCATTTTGTCTGTTGGTTCTTGATTTGAGTGACGTTTACTTAATGTTTGCAAATTTAATTATGATTTTGGTTAAAATGTTTGACATAGTTATACAAGTGTCTTGATGCACAGATTAGGAAAGTTTTATAAATTAAACAGACAGTCTTAGACATGCTCGTAAATGCTACAATATCAAATACAAGTGAGTGATTTCTATGTTACTGAGATACACATAAAAGTGACAGTTACAGACTTGCCAATGTTAATAACCTATTATTCGAGTCTTGTACACGAAACAATGCTGATAACATCGTTACAATAAGACGGAGCAATAATGTTTTCACAGAGAGAGCCACAAAACTTTATGTTAAAGCTATCTATGCTAATAAAATGAGCGTTAAAGATTTCACAAACGATGTTACATGATTGTCAAGGTCATGTATTTTACCAGACTGAAGTATATTTTACTACGAGACTGCTTAACAAGAACAAGTAACAAAACATATTTAAAGACGTGTTACAGAAATGCATGTAGTTGCGTAGCTAAAAGTGTGCCACAATATGGTTAATGGTGACGGAATAAGCCCAAACGCTAGATAGCGGGATGATCTGGAGGCGTTCTCATGTGTTTAGCCAAAAACAACCAGTGAAAAAGGGGTCTGGTAGTCCAGGGAAGAGACCTTTGTCCAGCAGCACACAGAACAAAGCTATATTAAAAATGTACGTAGTTTTTTTAAATACAGGAAATTGTTTTTACCGAGATAAATTTACTAGGGATTGCTTAAAATAGATACTGCGCATTTTAGAAGAATGTATTTTCAAAGAACTGAAACCAAACGCATTTAATAAATAATCGCTTGAAGCGTTAAAGCGCTGCATCTAAATCAGTAATGTTGACATCCGACACTAACATTTTAGTGTAATACTCAAAGTTTCCCCCTAAACAAAGACACCCTACGTCGCACTGCGGCCACCACCGTTACACTTATAAATTGCTTTAATTTAATACAACGCGATTCTGACGAACTCTGATATATTTCCAAGACTTTGCCACAAATAAATAATATTTTTGAAGAACAATACGAGATTTTTAAGCTAGGGATACACTAAAGAACCATATTCAAGTTAAATATATCTACAGCACGTTAAGCGAACCTAGGTGAGTTAAACATTATGGGACTACATTAAATATACCATTACATTTCGAAGACGGTGACATCGCGCAACGCTTTGTCCGTAGTGACAAGCGAAGCGCAGTAACAAACATGTTCGCATCGTAGAATTTTTTTGTACTAGTGTATCTCCGCCTTCAAATACCAAAATGTTCATAGAAAATTCTAGAAAGCTTTTTGCTTTGAGATAGTAAATCTTGAACTTCTAGAAAAATATTTACTGTAGGAAACTTTCCTAATGGTACAGACTTAGGAAACACTAAGTCTGTAAAAGTTTTATCATAACATCTAGGGGCAGACGATCATAAAATAGTCATAAAGTGGACGCGAATGAAATATACTTAGTTTAAAGCAGTTTCATTTTGTTAATGTTTCAAATCGTATTGCTGAATCACCCAAGGCATAGGAATTTTCTTTGAATTTAATTTTATGACGTTATAAATGATTATCGTCACTCATCCTATTATCAGACTTGTGTCTTCACTAAAAGAAATCTGTTGAAAATTACTTCGGCTTACCTACACCGATTAGAATTTTCCGTTTTTTTTATGAAACTATCAAATAGGTACAATGATCTTGCACTTTTTGCCTTTGCTTATAAATGTCTGGCCAGAACTAATGCAAGGTCAATAACCTCGTATCATATTAGACATAAATCATTAAATTCAAAAGTTTTGAAGTTCATCTATTATATTCAAGTTTTTCGACAACTTTTGCTAACAATGTAGATTTATAAGTCCAAAATGCTTCTTCATAAGACGTTGTTGCATATAAACGACTGCTACTTAAATATTATGAAAGATATACAATATATTCTAAGAGGCTACTTTGTGTTGCAGTGAGGAATGCTTTACAATGTCAGGGTGCGTTACGACCCCGTCTCGTTACCATGGCAACCGTTGGCTAATAGAGAGTTATGAGTTTGAGGGAATATTTGCTACAGATTTTACACATAAACTATCTTACTAATAAATTTTAATAATGTGTAAGCTCTGATTAGCGTGGTAGTTTTGTCACTTTCAATTGTTGTTAAAATGTATATAAGTGAAAAATACAAAACACTACACGATTAGTTAGTCAAGTTCTGGTGTTTATATTTGTTATAGTAGACACTTGTCCATTATTTTACTGTCTTAATTTGTGCCATAAATACTCTTATGTTCGTTGGTTAAAAAAAATATTTCGCATCATTCAGTCATTATCATTTTTGACTTTTTATCGAGGTTAGTAAAGCTTAAACTAAAACTTTAAGCGAGACTTTGGAATCCCATAAATTGACGATATAATATTGGAGCATAAACTTGTTAAATTATGTTGAAGATAATATTTTAAATGCAGTAACAACGCTACAATTATAACGAAAGCCGTTTGATCCGAGCATCCAATACCGTAGAAATTGCCAATAAGATTGTCTAGATTTACAAAGCTTCGGAAGACCCGTTTACCGAGATACTGTAGCCAATTTGCAACATAGACTAGAACAATGCAACAAGCACCTTTAAGATAAGTTAGATTTTGATACCATTATATATTTGTTTTTTTTTCACATATCGAAATCGCAACGCGAAAGTCCGTTTGTGTACTTTCATATATAACTCGTTAAACTGATTATTGTGAATATGAGCTTAGTAGAGTAGAGTGGAAACACGAAAATGGAGACGTGGAGTCGAAAACCATATTCTTTTTAAAAAAGAAGTTCCTACTTTACATAAACTACACTTTAGCGAAGCGCGTATGTCTACTATCTTTATTTGGATAAAAAAAACAAGAAATGTTTTTAGGTACTTACACTTTTTACGATGATGACCAAGATGCATTTTTGGTGTCGTGGCAGTCCCCTTCTTGTTCAAGGAAAATATAATGCACTATACATTTTACTTTTACTCAAATTTACTAGCTGACCCCTGCAGTTTCTCTCACAAAATTTTGATTAAATGGCATCGGAAAATAGAGCAGTAGCTCTATTCTCCACTACTATCGAGTTTGGTACGATTTTGGCAGTACATTTTAAATGTCAAACTTTCAGCAGCACCGACTGTAGATTATTAGATAGACATAGATTATTTAATAATGTTTTGTCTCTTTCACACAAAGATAGTTTGGAACTTGATTAAATGAGAGGACATGTATTGATTTATCTATGTATAAAAATCCTTCATTATTAACTCCATCAGGTATTAAGTATTTTGTTGTTTTAATAAACGGAGCTATCTGTTTTACTACTGATTTCCCACGGGAACATTAAATCTCTCCGAATCTAGTCTCCTAGAAGAAATAAACCTGCCGATTGTAGAAGTATTTAGGATCACTAACTTAGTACCACGATTCAAATATAATTGTATACCGTAAGTATACTTCTTAATTTAGAAAGTATTCTCTTTATTTAATTTCACTAGTTCAGAGTATAATGAGTTCGATATCGGATTTCAGAAATAAAAGACAGTTAAGTAAGATGATATTTCTTAAAGTTCTGATCGAAACTGCGCAATAAATATCGCACAATAGTCGTCAAAAATAAACTAAACTAACCTTTTCTTAGAACGTGTATTGTTTTCACCGATTAGGCGATTAATGAGTCTTTCAAGAACATTTCTTTCTACTTTCTCTAAAAGTAGGTGGTAGTAAAACCAAAGACTTACTATATGGATTTTTGCATCCTTGTTTATATTTATTTCTTTTATAATTAGCATACATGTGCTAAATGCATAAGCCCATTGGCGAGTTCTCGGACGAAATACCTTGTGATAACTTAACTGTACCCAAAACCACACCAATAAATGATTAAATTTGAATTGATTTGATTCGACTATGTTTCAATTATTGTTTTTTTATGCATGTTCATTGAAAATCTAGTTCAACAACTCGTAGTGATTTGTTTTGTTGGCTTACGGTATGTATTGTGTTAACCCACTTTACGTGTGCCAAGTAAAAGATTATACCAGTACCAATCTTAACTAGGTACTCCAAGTATTTTAGTTGTATACAAATGCTTTCGCAATACTGTAAAATGTTTAAGTCTTTGTTAGACTTTATTTTTCATTAGCAGCTCGGTATAAACACTCAAACTTTTTTAAGGAATCACTCTATCAATGGATGCATACCCTCTATTCCATTAAGTAGAACGGCATGGGCTAAATTTCCAAATACTTTTTTTATCACAAAATACAAACTATACTTATTTCATTTATGTAAAACTATTTACAGCTCCATACATTTTATTTTCATAATTAAAATTCAATACTCGTAACTTGGTAATAAAATAAAGTACAGTCAAAGGCAAAAATATGTACTCATACAATCACATATCCAAACAAATGTTTTATCTAAGAAACTAATTAAACACTACTTTTTGTCAACTTCAAAGTAATTTTCCAACCATTACGTATAGTTAAATAATAACTTATTGTACTTTGAGGATCTTCAATAATGATGTGGCAGGCATAATACAAGCATTGCTTAGTTTGGAATCAAATGACCGTGAGTTGGCCAATGATATTGATTTATTTAATAGCAATAATTTATTAACCTTTTCCTGCAAAAAAAGTACGATTAAAAATGTGATGATGCATAAATATTTTGCTCGTGACAATATAATGTACATGAACTGTTGTTACGACCAATCAAAAATAAAATTCCTTTATTATATTTTACGCCTTTATGTCATACTATAGATATTGATAAAGCGCTGCGTTGATATTTCCAGTCCATTTGACACAAACAAATGGACGTTTTAATTGGTGCATTCAATTTACTCCTTTCTTTAATTACTGCTATCAATTTAATGGGTGTAGAGTCGCGAAATACTGATATAAATTTCAACTCGATCTCGCTTGAATATCGCAGTACTATTACGTCAGAATGTTTGCAATTAAAACTAATTAAGTATTTAAATAAAACATTAATAAATTAATGCTTTTGCTAATTAAACGGAAGTTTTTCAGGCGTACAATTCTAAGTAACTGTTTTACCCGGTATTTTGTATTGATAGAAATCAACTCTTGTTTTTGTTTATCTTTCGTTAAATGGAAATATTGCATCGGAAGAAATGTAAATTAAATTTCTTGTTAGAATAATTCTTTTTTTAATATATTTTTATTGTATTAACTGTTTATTCACGGGAACCGTTAAATATTTTAAAGTAAGCATTTTTTGTTATTTTAATAACTTTTTTTTACCTCGTTTTTTTAACAGAAACATGTTTTATTTTTCAAATATAAATAAAAAAACTATTCACGGAAATGCTGTGTTTTGGTGTTTTCTACCGTAGAAACAAAATGATATCATAAAATAAGAAAAACAATATTAATGCATGATAACAATATCTTAAAATTATTTAAACAGAGTAAATTATTTAATTTTTGAAACGTATAAAAGGAAAAAAATAAAATAATGGAAAACAAGGACCGATGTCAGACCGATTGACCGAATGACCGATTCGGAGAATACATTTTACTTATAATTTATTTAAAAAACACACTTTTCTCATTACAGCCATTAAGATTTTATATAACATCGTTAAGAAAACCGTGTCATAAGGTATAATCCTAAGAATATTTCACATAGAGCTGCGGAATGTATAATGTTCCCAAATTATAGTTCCCGAGGGAAATTATAGCACAACGGTAACATGATCGACTGAACATAAGTGTTGTGTAAGTTATATAGCAACTCTTCAAGTGACTATAGATTCTTAGTAATTAGGTATATTATACTTGTAAAACGAATTATGAAAGTTTTGTACCTGTATATATGTACCTGTATGTAAAACCTGTAACGCGATTTGATAGCACTATGGACTATCAACAATCGGCTAGCTTTCGTGAACTTTTGTCTTGAGAAAAATATCGAGTATCGAGAGATTGACATTTATAATGTATTGAAGGAGATCCTTGCCCTGCAGTTGGACAAAAATGAGTTAAAAAATAAAGTATTAAAAAAAAAGTTCCTGCACCACCCGCTAAAGGCTTTGATCAGACTTCCATACTTAAGTTACTCGTATCTATAGCAAACCGATTTTAGATAGTTGATAGTAGTAGAGAATCATGCTACTAATTGCAAGAATGATGGACGAGAGATCAGTATACAATATACATATTATTATATTATATACTTTTACATAGTAGGTACCTTAAATTGTCAATCAATTGATACACGTGCCAATTTGGTCACCGGTACAAGATATTTTTGGTCCACATGGGATTTTCATTCTATTGAAGTACAAAGATTGAAATCTTTTCTTGAAAGTATAAATTCAAGGAACCAACTCATGAGTAAATGATGACGAATGAGTTTTTATACTATTAACAAGACAGATAAACATACATTTTTATAATGATTGATCACTCATTGACACGTGGTACATTTGGACAAATTATCTTTAAATAGATAGCCCTGGAAACTTTGTGTTAATGGGGCCTTCCTTATTATGTATTTGTAAAGTAATTTTGAGTAAAACGGTATTTAAGTTAAAGGTTATTTTAATGTCATTCTTGTTTACTTTGAGTTGTAAAAAGAATTTATAATTATCGTTTTATTTATATTAACTAATTATAGGAATGTGACAACGTGTTGTGTGTCCGGGAGAGTCCAATAAAGTGACATCACGTACTTCGCAAGTTTGTACCAGCCGAGTATTGGCAAGGATAGTTATAGTTCTACTTTATGTATACAAAATTTTATTATTTGTATATTTAATAATAAAAGGAAAGCAATTTTTTTAATAACTTTAACCAGTTCTCCTTTGTTATTTTTCAAAAATACATTATTTTATGTAACTATTTTTTGTGAATAAAAAAATTCATATCGATGTCTTTATTTCTTCAATAACGAACCGACGCTATCAAAAATATCCAATAAAATATAAAATACATTTTCATTTTATTGGAGAGTCGTTATCTTTTTAATTATTCATAACACGATAGCCACGTGAAACAATTATTTTGGAAAATGAAAAATAATACCTATAAATTCAATTCTGTATTTTGAGATAGATCAATGGATGACTTGTTACGGCCGTTGCTATGGCAACCACTTTTATCTAGAGTGAATTTAGCATTTGAAAAAAATTGTTTTGCAAAAATTGAAAAATAAACTGATCTTTAAATTGTAATGTTGACTTCACATGTTCTATTTTTTTTAAACACAAGTTCCGCACTATCAGTCTTGTACTTTCTCGAGAATTTTACAGAATATAAACAAGGATTTTGCTGTGGCAACCCTACGGTTAACAGCTGATTTGAATAGCTCCGTGTAATTTTTATTTAATAATTAGTATTTTTAAACATATTTATCAATAAAATACCAATTTCACACTTATTTATAGTTGGAATATCTGTATTTCAACATATTTAGTTAACTTATATAGTATTTATTGTGTAAAAATTGTGTAGTGCAAAGGAGATCGGCAGATTTCGTACAGCTTAAAGTTTGTGTTGTTTCGTAACAGAATTTGTACCACTTATTAAGGGGACTAAGTCACTTATTTTTATTTGGGAGTATTATTTTTAGAAGTCCGGATTAATTAGAAAGTATTTGTTTATTTAAATAATAATTTTTGGTCCATGGCTTATATTTGTTGACAACTAAAGAAAAAGAAAATCTCACGAGACGTCACTTTTCGTCTGACGTCTACGCATCCGCCAATTTGCTGTTGTTTTGAATTGTGGTTTTGACAGCATCTGAGCAATTTAGCGAACTATCGGGGCTTCTAAAAATGGACATAACTTTTACCTCCCAACTTTTAAAAATATAAGAATTTTAAAATAAGCTTGTCTATCATATTAGCTAACAATTAAAACAAAAAGTAAACCTAAACATGACATTTTATAAGCTGTACGAATTCTTCATATAAACCTGCCGTTCGCTTTTGGTGAGTAACAACTACCGGCAATCCGTTAAAAGTTTGTGAAAAGTTTATATTTTTCTGTATTTACGAGGATTCATTGTCGTCTTCTTAAAGGTAACGTAGTAACTTTAAATTAACAACTTATTTTATAAAGTTCTGCAGTGTAGTTGCACAAACAACTACACTTTAATATCTCGCAGAACAACATAACCTCCCATTGTTTGTTTGTGCCTTTTTAGGTGTTTTATTTGTCTTAACAGTTTCATTAGGTTAATTATTTAACATGATTATGACTCGCAAGGCCTTGGCTCGCCAGGAGGAGACCAAACTCCAAATGGCTTTGAGGGAACTTAAGGCCACCAAAGAGAGGTACAATCAACTCAGTGGTGAAAGAGACGACAATGAAAGGGAACTATTAGAGGTGCTTAGTAAAAACGATAAGTTGAAAAAAGAAATGTCAAAGTTGCACTCACAGTACAATCATGCCATAGACGACCGGGACAGGCTCCAACTCGTTGTTGACAGCTTTGATGAGTGTCGAAATGAATACATTTGCGCTCTGAACAGGATAACTAGCTTAGAACAACAACTACACAGAGCTAATAACAAGATATCAGACTTAGAGGAGTTAAATACCACCGTCATTGCCTCCACAAATCAAAGTTTATTCGACGAGTTGGTGGCCCCCGGCTTAGACAATGCTTCAGTTAATAACCTTCATCCATCAGTTATTATTGATCTAACACGAGATGATGAGCCCATTAAACATCCTAATTCTGTGAGGGTTATTAAGTGTAGCAATAAAAAGTTTAAGAAATATATAAAAATTAAAAAATTCATCACAAAGATGAAGAAACAAATAAAAAAACATAAATTCTTCATCAATTGTATGTCCTTAAACAGACACAGATTGCAACTTATTGACCAACTAAAAATGTATTCATTGGAGTTGGACAATGTCTCACTGCAATATCAAACAGACACAAGGGCTATGCAGTCTGAGATTGACCGACTCCATGAGTCACTAACATCCATCACCACTAAATATGAAATGGCTGCTAAACAGAGTAGGGAGCAAGTATTGGCAATAGGCAGACTGGTTAATTCCTGTAAGTGTGATAATGATAGTTCAATAACATTGTCAAATAACTCAAATTTAACTAGAACATCGCTGAACTATCAGCCAGAACCTGCTCCCTCCTCGCTGCCAATGATTAACACACCTCCCTCAACTCCTAATCCTCCTCAAACACATATTCCCACTCCTAGTTCTCCCATAATTAACAAAAAAAATAACATTACATTATTCAGTGATGAAATTGGTAAAGATCTAAGTTCCTACATATTAAACACTAACATGGAGCATTCAATCACAAATTATTGTACTCCTAACTTACCTTATTGCAAAATACTAGATAGAATTGTTAATTCTAATTTCAGCCAGGACACAACATTAATTATATTTGTTGGTAATAGGGGAAATGTAAACAGAAAGAAGTTTATTGACTATTTTGAATGTTTATCAAAACTGAATGTAAACAAAATTGTATTGTTTGCACTTCCCCTTAGTAAAGGTTTGCCACAGGAAGAACTTAATATTAGATCTAATTTAAATGTAATTATGCATAATTTGACATGCCAAATTAATGGTATTAATTATAATAAATTTCATTTTATTGACACTAACAGGATTGTTAGTAACTGCTTATATACAACCAAAGATAGTTATTATCTTTCTTATTATTGTAAAAGACAAATAGCAATTTCGCTATCCTATTTTATTTCTATTACAGCCAAGAACTTGGCTAAACAAGTTGCTTCTATTGAGCAACATAATATTGACATTTCAAATAACTTAGCCAGTAAATTGGCTAATAATTTTGACATTCCAAATAAAAATTATGACATGAATGTTGACGTGACATGTAATTTAAATTAAATCATGAGACAAAAGAGGTAACCTCTTGCATAATAGATCCATCAATTGAAAAGTGCCCTAATATAATTAAGAAAAATAGAAATGTAATTAACCTAGTGCATCAGAACATTAGAGGAATTATGGGCAAAGAGCTAGAAATTGAATTGTTTATGAATTGTAATTGTATTGATATATTTTGCATAACTGAACATTGGCTAAAAAGCAATCAATTCATGTTCAATTTTAATAATCACCAGGTTGGCAGTTCATTCAGCAGGGAACATTCCATACATGGTGGTTCACTCATATTAATTAATAAACAGTTAAAGTACAAGGAACGCCATGATATTGTTTCTCTCTCTGTTGAACGGACTGCAGAAATAGCTTGTATAGAGGTAGAACAGTTTATTGTATTGAGTGTATACAGGCCTCCTTCTGCGTTGTATGATAGTTTTGAGAGTATTATGGAAGATGTTTTAAATAAGGTAACAAATTTAAACAAATTTGTTATTATTTCTGGAGATTTTAATATAAATTTATTGGAGAATTCTAGTTTATGTATTAAAATCAAAGCTCTCTTTCAATCATACAATCTGAAGTACTTGTTTTTGGAGCCAACAAGAATAACTGCCACAACAGCCACATGTTTGGATAATATTTTCACTAATATCAAAATTAATGATAAGAAAATTATTAATCAATTAGATTCGGATCATTGTGGACAATTAATTTCATTTGATGCTAAGACTAAACATGTGGCTAAAAGAAAGATTACTATTGTTCCCAAAACCGTTAATCGTTTTGAAAGTTTTAAAAATAAATTAGCTTGTAGTCTTCCATTTCTAAAACATAATAATGATCCTAACAAGTTATATAATAATTTTTTTAAACTATTTTGTTCTGAATTTGATTCAGTATTTACTTCCAGAACGATTACGGTCCAAGACAGTGCTACCTTTAGTGAATGGGCTACTTTAGGTATACATAAGAGTAGAGCTAGGCTTTTTGAGCTATATGAAGAGAGAAATCTTAATAGAAGTGAAGGATTTCAGACATATGTTAAGAATTACTCAAAATTGTTTAGAATAGTTTGTAGAACTGCTAAGGCTCGCTACTTGAGTTCAAAGATTAAAAATAGTAATGATAAAATTAAAATGACTTGGAGTGTAATTAATAGTGAGACTGGAAGAGTAAGGGGCCACGATCGTGAATATTGCTTGAGTGTTGATAACAGAACCATTAGGGCGGATTCCGACGTAGCCCATGCTTTTGAAAAATTTTTCACAGACATTCCAATCTCGACTACCCAATCTTTGAACTCATCACCCACTGTCGCTGAAAGCATTCTTAAAGAAAACGTTACTATGTGTAACACTACTTTTAGGTTTGACTATGTCTCGCATCAGGACATTATAAAAGTTTTTAATAGTATTAATGTAAAAAATACTGCAGATCTTTGGGGTAATTCAGTAGTCATTACAAAATCTATTATTGATCTAGTTGCGCCCCAATTAGCTCTAATATTTAATAAGTGCGTAGATGGTGGTGTGTTTCCTGATCTAATGAAACATAGTAAAGTAATACCATTATTTAAGTCAGGCAGTACATCAGACCCCACTAACTTTAGACCTATTTCAGTACTGCCTACATTTAGTAAAATCTTTGAAAAATTATTATTCGATCAAATGCATTGTTTCTTTACTAAACACAATTTATTACATAGGAAACAATTTGGCTTCACAAGGGGTCGCTCCACTATCGATGCTGGTGTTGAGCTTGTGAACCACATCTTCGACGCCTGGGAGGACTCACACGATGCTCTCGGCATTTTCTGTGATTTGTCCAAGGCGTTCGACTGTGTCCCTCATGAAACATTGATCAGGAAATTACATCACTACGGTATTCAACATTCGGCACTGAATCTTCTTATCTCGTATTTAGATAATAGGATTCAAAGGGTCGAGGTTAACGGTAAGCGATCTGCGGGATCTGCGGTTAAAATGGGGGTGCCTCAAGGCTCAATACTCGGTCCTTTTTTGTTTCTAGTTTATATTAATGATTTACCACATCTTGTTAAGGATAGTCACGAGATAGTACTGTTCGCAGATGACACTTCATTATTGTTTAAACTTAAACGACAACAAACCACTCTTGACGACGTGAACATTGCTATCTCAAAGGTGGTACACTGGTTTGATGTTAACAATTTGCTTTTAAACGAGCAAAAAACTAAATGTATAAAATTTGTAACACCTAATGTCAAACCAGTGAAAACAGCAGTAAAGATGAAGGAAGATGTGTTGGACCTTGTGGATAATGCTAAATTTTTAGGCATTACAATAGATTGTAAGTTACAGTGGGGATCTCATATATCACAATTGGCGAATAGACTTAGTTCTGCAGCATACGCGGTCAGAAAAATTCGTCAACTTACTGACATTGAAACAGCTAGGTTAGTCTACTTCAGTTACTTCCATAGTGTCATGTCTTATGGAATTCTACTCTGGGGTAATGCTGCCGACACCCAAACCATCTTTGTGCTGCAGAAAAGGGCTATTCGTGCAATTTATAATTTAGGAAGTAGACATTCACTAAGGGAAAAATTCAAGGAAATAAATATAATGACAGTGGCAAGTCAATATATTTATGAAAACTTAATTTATGTACATAAAAATATCGCCCTTTTTAAAAAAAAAAGTGACATGCACAATATAAATACACGCAATAAAGACAAACTTGTTATCCCAGTCACTAGGCTCCAAAAAATAAATAGATCCTTCAGAGGTCAGTGTGTGCGATTCTACAATAAAATCCCGAGTGAAATTCAAAATTTAAGTCTCAATAAATTTAAGTTATTAGTTAAAAGTAATTTATGTCGTAAGGGATATTATACTATTAAAGATTATTTAGATGATAACAAAGCTTGGGACTGTGCTGCTTCTACCAAGTCTATTTCAAAATAATGTATTACAATTTGATATTATGACATTGTTATTAAATATTATGACATTGTTATTAATTTGTTATATTTCATTATTATGACATTGTTATTAATTTGGAAATATTGACATTTAAAAAGAGCAAGCCGTGAGTTTCTTGCCGTTTCTTCTCACGAGCAACAGCTTTTCCGAAACGGTGGTAGATAAAAAATATTTTGACGATTTCAAATACTTGTTAAAGTTTATGAAATAAAGAATATTTGACTTTGACTTTGACTTTGAAGGCACACAAAGTACAACCAAACCGGAAAATAAATTGTGGATTGCATAAATAATTGTTCCGTATGGGAATCGAACCCACGACCTCTCGAAGCAATGGTAGCGAAGTGGTGACCTAAACCACTGCGCCATAGAGGCAATCAAATAGTCAATTATTTTTGGTGTTTTAAATCCCGCGAGATACAAATGACGTAAGAAAATTAAAATTTAATATTTTTACTGTTTAGTTTAAAAAACACTAGTTACCGAATAGGTAATTATTAGTTATATTATTTTAAGCACTGTGTGTCATTGACTAAAATCAATAAAAAGTTCATTCACCCCTTAAACCATAGTGCTGAAAGTTGCATCGCTGATTCTGGCTCAGGGCAGTAAAAATCGACCAAAGCATAAAATTTCTATATCAGAAATTATATTACTCTGCACTTTCCAACATCAAATAAATATAGGTATTTTACCGCTTGTTCTACAGTTACTGCATAGTTATTTCTCGATCGTAGTACCACATTTTTTAAACAAATGTAAACAAGGTCAAAATATTTGAAATAACGACTGCATTAATAAATTCTAAAACCCCAAAAAACACTATAGCAACTAGCGAAAATATGAGACGAAAGCGAATTCCAGGAAGAGAACAGAAATTTGAAATCCTTGAAATTATTAATTTTCATGGCACCCTAAAACAAAACCTAAAAATTGAGGTAATAATTTTTAGGAGCAAATGACTATTGGCTATTATTATTTGACAAGCTTGCTATCATGTGCGTCGCATTTTATTTCTGTATAGAATACGTAAGAACAGATATTTTTATTTCAACCAGCTCCCAATGGAAAACATCATTGATAAATTACGAAATTTCCCCAATTTCTTCTTAATTGGGATCAATTTCTACTTTTTGACAAATGTAGAGAGGAAAACGGAATTATTCTTTTGTCCTTTTCAATATTTTCCATATACTACCTTAATTGAGACTTTTGAAGAAATCGTGATAAAAACGAATTATTGACGTATTTCTGTACAATTTAATTTCCTTTTTGAAGTAATTACTGTTTGATATTATTGAAAGCCAATCGTCGATTTGAATAAGATTGAAGCTAATTATGGTTTATTAGCAATAATAATGAATAATTATTATTATTGATAAAAAATCTGTAACGAGATTTTACCAGAAAGGTGTGTCAAAAAAGGTTTTGCTTTAAGAAAGCAGCCGTGTTTAAACGGAAAATAAGTTTCAAAACATGTTTACTACAATTAAAAACTCATTATGCGACACTATCATACCTCTAAATGGAATCCTAGGATTTAGAAAAGCAAGGTTATCACGTCAATATCACTGTTTAATATAATAACAAAAACACATTTCTAGCTACACAAACAAGACTCCGTACAAAACAAACATATACACATACACATAATATTCCTAAAGCCTTCATACAACCTTGACGAAACACGGTTTCCTTTACTTATTGCCTGAAATGATATACGGGTACAACTAGAGCCGTAAAAGGGAAAACACCGTGAAATTGACCTCCCTCACGGTAATACATCACTCCATAAAATAATGCGACCTATGGGACTACTAAACGTTTTCGAATCGGTACCCGAACTATTGACATTAGTTTGGCCTATATAGGGATTATGTGTTGGGTATGAAATATAGACCTAGTCATATAGGTTAGGCATTTAACAACAAGAGAAGCGCTAACAAAACGTACTTTGGGTTTAATCGAGATTTATTCGAATTCTGAGTACTTGTTTTGAAACTTAAAAGTAAAGACTTCCAACTGAACTGTTTTAAAACAGTTTATCGTTAGATTTTCTCAAAAACATCTTAAATTTGATTACATATTGACGTAGCTGCGGTAAGTGATATTGTATGAGTAGTAAACACACTTAGAACTAGCCTAGTCATCAAAGAAGATGGAAAGTCTTAACAGAGTTCATAAACAGGGTACTACAATTGCCCGGGCAAAGTTCCAAGCCTGTGCCAAACCGCCACGTGAATTTTTCTAACAGACAAACTCAATTATGCTGTTACCCCAGAGAATGAGCTCAGCATCTCGAAACCCGGCGATCTGACTTGCATTTTACTTAAACAAAGAAGAGTTATATGCATAAGAATGGATTCCACTCACAATAGTCACGCTAAGTGACATACAATAGTCCGTCACAAAAAGGATTTTTTCCTCAATCGAATCCTACAATTTTGTTGAAAGATAAGTAGGAGATACGCTCCAGGATTTCTTTCATCCTCACTAGAATGGAAATATTCTGAATTTGTAAGCGAATATCGCCGGCAATTTATACACTTAAAATGAATTATTGCGAACCTTTCCGCATAGGACCGCGGCGACGCGACGCGGCTCGCTGCTGTATGCTACAGAGTACAATATACACCAATTTGGCTTTTATGCAGCCTGAGAGTTTTTTAAGCTTTATGGACAAAACAAAGGCCGTGATAAAGTTTCCAGTATGTATACCGATTATTTAATGTACGCCGTTGACAAAGACTTGTTGGATAAAATATATCACAGGAGAGCTGTGTTTAAGTCGTAGCATAATTATTTACGTTTTAAATAAAAGCAATGTAAGCAAGTGAACAGATACAAAGTTATTGCATTAAAAACTCAGATTTTGGATGAACCTTTGTACGAGGGAAACATCTTTTTGTTTTTATTGAGTCTAAAGGCTTTTTGCTAAAACTCGGACAGGTGAACGTAAAAGATTTTTGGTGTTCGTCACACGCTGGGTTTGCCTTTGTTACAATAACGACTGCAATCACGACACTTCATGCATACGTCACACCGGTGGGGAAAACGAATTATATTTCAAATAACTACCTTTGTACGATGGGCGGGGACACGATGAGAATTTTTATGTTTCAGTCTATGACGGGTACCGTGTTTTTTGAGATACTGATTTTTTCATTGCTCCTAGCTCAATAACGAATATTCGACTAACAAACTTTGGGTATATTCCTTTTTAATTTAGCCCTTAATTAAAAGGGAAGTGAAAGTGCTTATCATTTCTTCTTTTAACACAGCCTTGCTTATCGATATTAGTCTAAATTGTACCTCTAAAAATACAATTAGCCAGTCCCATAATTTTACCTTTAGAATTTTTGCCGTCTAAATGTAAATGTATCTTTGCCTAATCTTGGAGTTACCCAGGCACAGTTTCATGCTATTCGTGACAATAAATTTCCTCAGAGTAATATCCAAAAGTCTGATATATTCAGCAATTTCGATTCTCAAAATGGCAAAGGTTGTGTCTTTTATTACCGAATTTAACGCCGTTGCTAGGCTTAAGAAAGAAATAGTCCCGGATTATGAGTGTGGGAGTAATGCGTTATTGATGAACGAACGAATATTTTGCTTCTAGAACCATGTTGAATTATTCATTGATTCCTAATGGAGTGACGTCATCTTATTTGACTTGGCAGATTGTTCGGTTCTGTTTTTTTCTTTTCTTTTAAGGACAACTCTTGCATTGAGCATGAATATTGAATTGTGCCGGAAACAATGGAATCGATAAACAACTAGATTCGGAACGTTTTATTTGTGGATCCCATTTATGTTTCTGTGTGAGGATTGAACCCATGACCGGCGGCGTATTTGTGGTGTAGCAACTACGAAACGTCGAGCTTTACATAGAATCTGTACCTTTAGCACGCGCAAGTTAACTTTATGTATCTAAATATAGCAAAAAGCCGTTGCCGTTACGTCTTTATTACTGACTCTAATCTCGTATCGTATTTATTTTTGCTCTCTGCAACGTGTATTATATTCACACACAAACTTATTTGCACCTATGTATAATCCGACAATGTAATAGAGTTTGCGGTTGTCTCGGGTATACAAAATTTAGAATTTAAGAAGAAAAGAACTATCTATAATCAAATTGTTGTATACCAATACATTATAACATATTTTGATAACTGAATGTATCAAAATTGGCAGTACCATTTGTTTCTTTATGACGCATGTGTTATGCGACATCTTTGAATGTCTTCCGCTAGTTGCACTACAAAGACACAATATAATATTGTCTTCGTAGGCTATAAAGGAGAGTTATATAACTTGCATTTATACAGAACATGTTTGTGGTAGTAGCACGTGTAGCGCTTTTGCAATGAAATTGGCATACTTGGCAATATACATATACAAAGTGAGGTCAATTTTATAGCTATATAGATTCAATTATCTGTTTGTACATACTTCTACAGTGGCTCTGTCTTTGGCGCTTACAGCAAAACCCTTAAACGGATTTTGATTATCTATACTAATATTATAAAGCTGAAGAGTTTGTTTGTTTGTTTGTTTGATTGTTTGTTTGTTTGTTTGTTTGAACACGCTAATCTCAGAAACTACTGGTCCGATTTGAAAATTTCTTTCAGTGTTAGATAGTCCATATATCGAGGAAGGTTATAGGCTATATATCATCACGCTACAACCAGTAGGAGCAGAATACCAGTAAAAAATGTTACAAAAACGGGGAAAAATTTCTTCTCTCTCTCTTATGTGACGCAAGCGAAGTTGCGCGGGTCAGCTAGTCTTTAAAATAAATGTAGTTGAAGAATCTAAGTCAATCATATTTACCAAAAATCACACTCCTTTTCATTTTATTTCACTCACGTGCTGCTCAAGTGAGCTAGTAAGCCTTAACTTTAAAAAGTTATCGGTATGTTATCTTAGGTTTGAACCCTAAAGCGCTTCTATATAATAATTACAAAACGTAAGTAATACTATATGGATCCGAATGAGGCGACTGTAGTTTGTAAGGATCGAACCAAGTGGCGTTCTTTGGTTTCTACAGTCCCTACAGAAAAAAGGCGTGATATTATATATGTTAAAAAAATATCTTCATTGAAACAAAGTAACAGAATTTTTCCATTCGTATTTATGTATTTTCTTCCGGGTGAAAAATTTATTGACGTGAACATTAAGAATCAATGGGGAAACCTTTTTGGTGGGTAAATAAGAAGGTTAAGGATCTTGATGAAGGTTTTCCCGGATGTTGTGGAGTGTACCTTTGACTAATGGCAACACAGCATTGATATTGATCGGAACCTTGAAGAAAATGCCATGGAAATATTCGTAGCAAATACGTAGTTTGATTTTTGGCTACAATTGCACGTTACAATAATTGTAGCGCCGCGTGTGGTGAGTTCGAATCCGACCCGGGGCAAATCATTTGTGTGATGAGCACGAGTATCTGTTCTGAGCCTGGTTGTTAATTTATCTATATAAGTATATATTTAGAAGTATATAAATATATTTATTAGTTAATTGGTTACCAGAGTGTGAGTTGTCCAATGATACAAAAATCTTTATTTATTTAGTTACAAACAAAAAATACCTACAAGTTTAACAAAATCCGGAACTACGGTACTCATTTTTAGGTTAAACAAATCGCTGCAACAAATGTACTCTACTTTTAGGAAGAAATAGTTGTTGATGGGCAATTGTCAATAGTCTCAATATTTCTTCATAGGTAATAAATAAATCAACAAACAATTTACCAAAAATTGCCTATCTAACGAAGCAAGTATGAATATATTTCGTATGAAAAACGTATTTTGGTCTAGAGACCTTTTTTCTGCAAATGGGCTAGAGCCCATTTACAGAAAAAAATATTTTTTCCAAATAGTTTTAACTTACTAACAGAATAGCATCAAGTCTAGAAAATAGCACTATTGCCTTAACTTCTCACTTTAATAAAGCGAACCGAAAAAACGCAATTCAAAACATATTATTTACCCTTTCTTTACCGCTTTTTTTTTCCAAACCTATTTTATACGGCAGCCATCGAAAGCCGAGATCACAACTTAATGCCTTTTCACCTATTGTTTCCATACATTCAATAGGAGAGTATTTCGCGAAGTGCATTTCTATGTCATCGATATTTATAAAAAAACGCGAATGGACGATACGGTGGTTGCAACATTTTATCTAACTGGTTTTATGGATTTGAAAGTATGTTTAAGTGATTGATAGATGAGTATTTCATGTCTAACTGCATATTTTTGTATTTGTTGATAGTTAAGTGTTTAATTTTATCAAGTAAACTCCGATAAATTAATGACCCACATATTTTGGCCTGCATCGGGATTCTCTACCGCCAGTGCAATTTATTGAATATACAGAGTTTCACATTAAATCAATTAAATGTACCGAAAATCTGTGTTTTTGTGGATTAGGTTCTCATACAAAATTTGTAGATGGCTAGCCAGTTTTTAATAGTCGATAGTGGCAAAAAGCTGCGCTACTGAACATTATTAGCTAACGTTAATAAGTGCGTTGATCTTCACCTTAAAAAAAGAAATAGGTGGTTAGATGTCCGCTTTAGACATTATTCTCAAATCGATAGTTATTTATTGGCCACAACAATTCGTTCACGTCTTGAGGCGTAGTAAAAAAAAAATCATTACTATTTGTCAAAAATTCGATCAAACCTAAGCGAAAATGTTTCAAATAGTTTGCATAGGTTTGCTTTGTACGCCTGAAAAAATATTCTATTCCAAAAAGCCTATAGGGGCTAGAACAAAATAAATACGTTCGCAACAATGTTGCCTAAATAAAACAAAAGTGTGTTTCTCCACTGAAAATACTGCAACGGACAATACATTACATTGACCTCACTGATGTAGAAAATAGCAATGGTGTAAATTTGGAACAAAGGCTTTTTGTCCTTACTTTACTTAACATTCCAGTATACTTTGTGCACTAATATTAAGATTTTTTTACATTTACGCAGGCAATTTTGCAGCCAATTAATAGTATTGCAATGAAGTAGCAGGCACTGCTGACACAAAATTTATCGCATATAACAGAAACGTGAACTAAGATGAGCCTCACAAATGTCTTATTTAAAATCAACAATTGAAAATCTATCACTTTCTAAAAATATATGGGAGCCTACAAGTGTGGACGCTAGTCTGTCAAAATGATCGATTTAGCGAATATCAAGCTCATCAGCAAATTTAAATAATGAAGAATATACATAATTACGCATACTTATTAATTTTAATTGTAGTAAGTAAATGGATTGCTACACATAGCATAAAATCACGGTCTAATACAAAATGCGCTTCAAAAAGTGTGTACACAGCTTATAGCACATACCGTTAAGCGACGTCGTAAGTTACACAAGTTGCGTTCGTATGAGCAGAGTATGAGGTCTTGACGTCATCAGTTGCCATAACGACGGTAAACTTGTTCCATAAACAACACCTGCCATTCAATGCAAGCGATTAATTGTTGATTAATCTCCCAAGTTTAGAAACATATTGATTAAAGGTGAGCAACTAAGAGGAAGTTCATCAATTTGGATTAATTGCTTCCCGTATTTGAGGAAGTGATGTTTTGGATATTTGATTGATTTCGCGATTTCAAGATAGCGGAGGACCTACGCGCTGTCTTTAGGGAAGATTTTGTACTAAACCGTATTTTCGTGCTGAACCGATTATTATCTAGTAATTATAGAGCAATTCTACCGTGATGATTTAAGCGTTTTTCAAATTAATTACAAATACTTAGTTTTATCATTTGATTATGGCCTAGTAATAGTAGGTATCATAAAATATGTATGAAATGCAGACAACTTTCTGATTATCGATAAACGAAAAGCTACCAAGATAATTGGTACCTAAAGAAAACTGATCAACCACCATAGTGTATTCTCCAAGAAACAGTTTTTTCAATAACATTTATCAAGATCAACCACCTTTTCTCAATTTATCATTTTTTACTTATAGGTATATGTTATCTCCTGTATATAAATCAGTTTCTTCAATCAGCTCCTTGCATAAATATATTCTAATACGTGACACATTAAAAAGACAAACTTAAACTCGAAACCCCAGCATTTATTTTAAAACCCCGTTCTAGTTCAGAGTGCAGTCTTATTGATAAACGACGATGTGTCTATCTAACACGCGATGTAAGCTACTACAAGCTCATGTTCCAAGAAAATAAATCAAGCGGACATGCAACCTTCAGCCGTGAAATTATCCATTAGTTTACCCGCTGTTAAATTTCAATAAACGGTTGTCTAGAACTCGATCGATTTGGCGTTTGAAAACTGATTTTATAGTGCTTTTATAGATTATCAGCTTAATGTAAAATGGTACGTTCTTCATCGCATTTTGCAGGCAGCATACATTTATTTCTTAAAAATACTATTGATTTATTATTTTCTTTTATCTAAATCAAAAGGGTTCATAATAAGCGTTAAGAAATTTAAGTACAGTGATATTTTTTAGAGATAGCTTCATAAATAAATTTTAATACAAACATCGTACAGAGCAGTGTGAGTGTCAACAACTGTGTACATAATCCAATTTTCAGTACATAAATACTTACGTATGTTTGTCCAACTAGCGATCAGCTCAGCTGCAGCAGAAGTGCGTATGCGGATTTTTCATTCGATTTTTCTCCATCTTTTGTAAACACAAGTTACTCCAACCTGCTACTATTCAGTCTTGCAGAGGCGTGTATCGACTATAACTTCACCTATAACGTAGAAGGCACTTGAAAATCTAGATAGCTAGATATCACACTTGCAGCTCAAATACTCGTCTAGTCTTACCTCTGTACTGATTACCAGGTCGTAAACCTATAGCCAAAGTCAAGCTAATTTGAACCTTTAGTCCTATAAGATAAGGTTTACAATAAATTGTTGTGAAAACTTCGCATGATTCTCAATATTGCACACGGTTTGCATGATACATGGCTTCAAGCGGGCACATGCATCGTTGAATCGGTTTTAAGAGTACTAGTTATCTGAATCTAAGAACTGGTTTTAAGTATTCTTAGCTTTTCGCAATTGATTACGTTAAGAAAAAACGTGCTTATAAGAGAAATAATTTCGACGACCGTATTATAACAAAACAAATGACATCAAATATAATATTGTAGATAAACTATTTTTTTCATTTTCTTTATACGTACATAATATCAAGCTTGTTATACCCGAAAGTGTAGGCAGTGGTGTATGAAATACTCCCGCCTTTCGCCATTAACAATATTAGTCTCATATAGTAGGTGGCAAAATTGTCATACACCAGTCTTTATTTTAGTGAAATAATTTACTAAAATATAAAGGTACAACATATTTCTGGAATAAGGAAACTGCGTATGACATTGACTGAAGTCGTGTGGCTAGCCACAGGTGCATGAAACTACGTAGGAGCTACTTCTCACGTAGTTTCCCCTGCTATGCGTAATAAGACTAGGAAATTAAGGCGCCGAGTGCATTTGAAGGCTATACCTATGAGCTCATATGTGCGTATACATGTAACCTGCTATTAACATGGGGACTTGAGATAAACATTAATTTTAAACTACGAAGTTACTAGAAATGCCTGAAATAGCTCTAAAGCCGCTACTACTGCTTTGATTCGCAAAAAAATATCTTCTGTGTGGAAATCGAACCAACGGTAACTTCACAACTAGATTTCTGAATAACTAACTAATGCCGGTTTCGACGGGAAACATCAAACATCCATCTAAACATCTACATTTTAGCTTCTATCACGTTAGTAACTAAATAGAGACGTCACTAAAATAATTTTGAGTTCTTATATATGTATTAACTAGCAATTCTTTCAAATGTTGACACAATAGCTAGCATAATAAAGAAAAGAACCGTTTAACATATTGCAAAAGTTTCGAAGGTTTACCGAGGTTGTTCTCTTCGAGCTGGCAACTTGTATAGTGCAACTTTGTCATCTTTTCACACGTCACACTCACGCCAAACCTCAACAAAATAGCTCTATGGCACTAGTTCACAATGCGAGTTGGCAACGCGGTAAATATTTTACATGGGATGTAAAGCTTGTTATTATACAGCTAATAAGCCTGTGTTGTTATTATTGGATTAAGTACTGAATTTTTGATAATGCGAATCCAATCTGGTGTATTGTACCTAATTAATAGTAGCCTTTTTTCAAAATAGTTGGCATGGTATAGTAAATATCATATTACTGTCTCACTGGACAGGGCAGGTTAAATGAATGAAAGAGTGGTTAGGCCATAAGTCAATCAAGAAAAAAAAAACTTCATGTCTTGAAGATTGAACGGTTCGTAATTTTAACGATAAGATTTCTTTATTATAATCATTAGTGTAATATTTTATTTAAATTAGTTGTCATTAATATAGTTTTTTAATCACAAAATTAGCGCAAATTAAAATATTTGAAGACCCTTTCACTTATTTTCACGTTAATAAAAAAAAATGCCGAATATAATATACCAAGCAAATAGTTTGTCAAGAATGTAATATTCTTACATTATTACCGTTTTACACATGCTTCCAAGAAATTTTCTACTACTCTTTGAATCGAAGTAAGTACATCAAATTTCTCGGAAAACGCGTGAAAGCATTGCATTTTGCAGACATTTCTGAGTACCTAGTTACCACGATTGTAAAAATATGCGCCAAACTTTTATACTAACAGTAGTTTTAGGAAGTAAATCAACATTTAGCTACTTTTGCCATACTAATTCTATGATTTAAAGTTAAGTCAGTTTTAATAACATCAGTCTTCTTTCAGGAATCTTTCTTTGAGTGATCCAAGCGAAATTCTGTGGAGAATAATAATTTGTGTTGATTGTTTTGGAAAAGTCCTTGTCACATAAAACTTTATAAACTCGGGAGCTAACTAGTTCGATAGCTATACGATACCAAAGAAATGATAAATCTCATAGTTATGACTAACATGTAAAGTGTAGGGTGTACTTATTTTTCTCGAACGTAACCTTTGATCCATCGTACCAGTATTAACTAATTAGCAGAAGCGAACAACTTAATTCAGCTACTCAATTCAAGGCCTTTTTCCATATTCAGTATACATTAAGACCCTTAGAATCAGAGGTCATTAACCTTGGATCATGAAAGGAGATCTTGTATTGTGTTTTTATAACCTTAAAGGAATAATTTCGCTTTTCTTTTGCACCGTTCTGCAGTTTTCCGGCTTCTTGCTTCTCGAACTTTACTCGAGAGTAAGTAATAAAATAAAAGTGTTTTTAATTTAATTTTCCCTTTCCTCGCGATCGTAGTCGTCTTAAATGGCGCGCTTGATAGACTTTTATTGAATAAGTGCAAAAAAATATAATAGTAACGCTTTCTTTATTTACTTGTATTATTATGTAGGATACTTTAATAAAAATATTCAATGACATTAAAAACAATTAAAATCTCAGATTAAATCCACTAAAAACCCTACCAAAAACTACCTCATACTCGTAAATCGTTTAACAGCCGTTTAAGCCGTGATAAAGTGACAGTTAGGCAGATTTAGTATCTCAAATTAGCAAAACGTGAAAGTATATAGTATATAGATATATTATCAAATATAGTCAATACTCGATAAGGCTTATGGAAAATTATTTTGGCGGTCACGCCCACGTCATGTTTACCAGAAAGCCTACAGTTATTTACAAATCGGTTCTGTTTGAACGAAATAACTACGTTTTAGGAATATTCCCATATTGTGGGTGAAGGCATATTACGTAGTTTAGCATATTCAGGGTCGATGTTTTATTTTGATAGTCTGAATAAAAGATATTTTTTTTGTGACATTGGGCGTTAAAAATTAAAAAGTGAAACTATATCGCACTTGTATGAACAATAAACAATGTTTGTACATTACTGAAGTGAAGAAATATTGTAAATAGCAATGTTTTCACTAGCTTCACGCCTCAGTTCTGACATTAAAACAAATACAAATGTGAAACAAATAAATGACAATCACTTATGCTGAACATAAACGCACATGTTTACGCGCAGTGGTTTAGGTTGCCACGTCAATACCATTGCGTCGGGAGGCCGTGGGTTCTATTCCCGTATTCCACAAATAATCGTTTCGGGTCTGGTCGTGCTTTGTGTCCGTTGTTTGTATATATATTTGTAAAAGTCCCATCGACACAAGAGCAATACTTAATGCGGTGTTGTCTTTTTTGTAAATAAAAAAGCTCTTGAAGTTACGAACTTACAATTACTACGATAATAAGTAAGGGTCTTCTGCCAAAATATAAATCAAACCGTATAACCAACGTTGTCTTCGTGAAACTTTACGACCTACGAGAAAACCCACATAATCAAGCCAGAAATAATAAAATATATCTTATTATTATCGGCACAGATTATGGGCATAAGACTTGATCACACGGAGTAAGCCTGTCCTAAGTCAACAACAGTTCATCGACCGATCTTTGAGGTATATCAGACCCTTGGACTCGCGTACTTTATAGCTTCACATATAGTATAGTGCAGTGTTACTTAAACTGCGGTCCGCAGACCCCTGAAGGCCACTAGTACCTCTGTCCCCTGTCTTATTTATGTTTATTTGAATTAATAAAATAGATGAAAGCAAGTATCGTAATGGTTATGCTATATATTAGTAGTAGCTGACCCAGCAAACGTTGTTTTGCCATATAAACAAAAAATTAAATGGTGTATGAAAAATTGATGTTGGCCGAATCTCAGACCAGTAGGTCTGAGAATCGGCCAACATCATTTTTTCATCAAAGGAGAATGGGCACTCCTGGGCTGTCGGCGGCCATTAATGAAAGTAGTGTCAAATTAAAGTAATGATAACTAGGAACAACTTTTACTAAGAACGTTTCGCTGCAATCCTTTCAGGAAACAATATATTGACATGTAAATATAATGGAATTTCATAGAACAAATACAATTATTTCGTGTCTGTAATGCATTTAATGTTGTGTAATAACGTTACATCTTCTTATAACGATTGCAATGCCATCAAAATGAACAATAATCGTAACTCGTATCTATCTATCATATGGCTTACCTAGTTTCAAAGTTGTTCAAGCCGACCGAATGTTATCTTAGTTGACAACAACCGGGACCGACTTTTTACGTGCCCTCGGAAGCACGGAGAAGCTCAGTTCAAATACCACAATGCGGTCACCCATCTATAGAATGACCGCGCCAACGGTTGCTTAACCAACAGATCGTTTACCGACCAGTGAGCGCAACTGGCTATGAACGCCTCGTTTTTAAGCTGAGCATTCAAGACAGATAAGTCGTCTCAGTGAATATATTATACGAGAGCAAGTTGTTTACTTGTTACGATATTTATATATTTACATGTTATGATTGTTCGAATATTAATAATGTCTACATTTGTATGCAATAATATAAATAGTACTTTTTATTTAATCTCCGAATATAAGCCAAAAATATGTTTTTATACTATTAAAAGTGCTCAAAAACAAAAATGTATTTTGTTCATCATATAAGTGCGTCGCGGCAATAAAACTTCTACACGGTAATTATAGGACTAAACTACATTAAAAAAACAAAAAATCAAGTTTGGCCGCGGGTCGCCCAGGCTCCATAGTATTTTGCCCATTCTCTTTTTGTGAGCATATTGTACTCAATATGCTCACAAAATTTCATGAGAATCGGTCAAGCCGTTGCGGAGGAGTACGGTAACTAACATTGTGACATTGGAACTTTATATAAGTATTAGATAATCTTATACGTTAAAACAGTGTTATTTATTTAACCTCCTGCCTACCAGGGTCCCTTTTTTGGAGTATGCTGTTGAAATTTTAGTATTGTGTTGACAATAGGATATGATATACAGGAAAAATAGTTTAAAAAATCCTTCATGGGGAAAATCGGTTTTTCACTATGTCCTTTATGTAGGACAAAGTGACTATATTACTATGTGATTTGTGTAGGACATAGACTAGTTTTAAGGTAAACAATGGGTTTTGGAAAGGAATATAACACAAATTAAACATTGTTTTAATAGTCAGAATTATATGTCCGTCTCACAAAGTTAAAAATAAAACAAAAGGAAAACTTCATTCAGACAAAACTATCAAAATAAACTTTTCTCATCTTCAACAATTCTTGATAACCAATCAGTCGTTAATTAGGAACATAATTAAGGGATCAATCAAGTTTCATTAATACCTATACGTATAAACTACTCTATTTTTTGGTGGAAATCGAAAAAAAACTATTCTTGTTTGGCGTAAAACAAAAATATCCGCACATATTTTGCTAAATACAGTGTTTTTTTATGACATTCACTCTTCTACATCGCGACTGTTTTGCTCCATGATCGGGTAAATGTGCAGCAGCTTTTGTACGGCTTGCTCTCTCCCTCTTGTGCTTAGACTCTATTTCCTCGTACTCATCGTCCTCCTCATAGTCGTCATCTCTTCCTTCATCATCCGAAATAAGCTAAATCCAACTTATATTTGCGCAACTGCATGACATAACTCTTATGTTTACCCTTTTCAACCTGAAAAATGCGGTGATGCAGCCATGCATTTACCCCGGCAAGGTCAAAAAGCTATGGCATTGTCATATAATAGCCACAAATATGTTGAAATATGTACTTACGTACTGTATAAAGTACATCAGAAGTCTAAGTACTAAAACTTTTATTGTCTACATTTGTCCTCTGCAAAGGACATAAAACAAAAAATCATGGTGTATTGAATATTTTATAAAATTATATCAAACTACCAGTGCACATCATCATTTTATAGTCTTAATTTATTAATAATAGCATAAAATCCAATAAGAACCAACATTTCAATATGATTAAAATCGATTAACTTATCCCTGCATGCACGCACCGGCACACGTCCATCTTCTGTCGCCATTACGCAAAAAGGGAACCACACGGCAATTGACATTTACCTATATTTAGTAACCTAGATATTCGATAGATGTCACCATCTAAATGTTTTGGAACTACCAGTTTAAAAAGCGGCAAAATATTTTTTTGAAATTTATCCGGTCTTATGTCCTATTTGTAGTACAAATGTAGGCAGGAGGTTAAGTGCAAAATTCGTTTTCGTACTAATATAACAAATTGGCCTGTTTATGTATAAGTTATGCATGGGGTCCTTGAAATTGTGTTTGATTTTGAAGGGACGCACGGACTGAAAAGGGTTAAGCAACGCTGGACTGTAGTGTATTGTTTACTTAGCGTATTAGTGTTTGGCGAATATTTTGTGAAGGGCACAGTAATATGACGGGCGACGGGATTATGAAACGTCGAGATTGTTCTGTTTACTACGTGTGAGATTGTCGTACGATTTCCATCACTAGCTACGCAAATTACTCTCTGCTTCCTATTAGGATTGATCAAAGCACTAAGTAATTTAGCCGGTGTATTCTGATCTGTCTGTATCTGTCTCGTCTACGTTTCTCATCTCAGTTCTAAGATAATCTCTTAAGGTAAATGCAAACAGATCTATGGCCAAACGTTTGCTCCAAGATATCCGATTCCGTGGAAGACAGACGTGCATATTCTGTTGATATTAGCATCCATTTATTGAACGCACAGAGTAATCCATCACACGTATATATGTTTACCCTAATATTCAAAGCAAAGGCGAATCAAAGCTTTATTCCTATATTATGTAAACAAACTACAGTATACTGACTGGCGATATTTCGTTATAGGTAGGTCACATAAAGCCTCATAACGTAGATGAGTTTTAGTCTTCCCATAGCCTACAGATCGATATTTAAGCTAAAAGCATCGCAGTAATCCCTTCCCTTCACTCAATATTTACGATCTCGAAAAGAAAAACAAGCGGGAAGCATCCCTTTTTTTAGAGAATCGACGCGAAACAGGCATCCATATTCCGACGTTTCAACAGTGAGAAAAAGCAAAAGCAATTTCGAAATTTTCACTTTATGAAACTTAGATTTGCGCATAAATTATTTTTTCATTTTAATTTAGATAGTGAAGCCGGCGGAATAGTGACATTTGTAATTAAATATTTCTCCAACCATATTAAAAGGCAGACGATAGAACTTCTGAATAATATTATTTTAGATTTTGGGAGTAAAATAAGAGTATGCAGTTTTGTTTTATTTTAAATAGACTGACTTTTGATTTTCTTCACCTACAAGTAGAAAGTGTAGTTTTTAAGACCTTTTTTCAAGATAATCTTTTCGTAAGACAACTAGCATTGCTATCGTTTCGTGGCCATTTGCCATGAAACGATAGCTAATTTTAATAATTTAATGTGTATTATTCTCTATACACATGAACATACTTAAAACAGTATCGATTAAACGTAAAACTGGGCTACGTAACTTGTAAAACAGAAACGTTGCAAGTCACCGATACACCTCTGTGCCCACAAACTCCCATTCCCAGTTGCAGTCCACTTGCATAATAGACAAGTGCTTTATTCACAACAGTAATGTTGGCAATAAAAATGTCCCGAAACTACGGCTTCAGCACACTTTGCAAGAAACACGGACTATTACAGCCACCATTTTAGAGACCATTCTCGCAAACTTTAGATTGTTTACGTAGCCTCGTACTATTAAATTTGGTCAAAATATACGTTATTTGTTTTTGAATTTATACTATTTGTATATAGATAAATATTTGCGAGTAGTTCAAACATTTGTGAAAATTATTGCTATTGTTACCGAATGTATTATATTTGTATAAGATAAACACTTGCATAGATTAATGGCTGTTTAATATCGCATTGATATTTCGATTTGAATAAGCACATTTAAACAGTTATACGAAACATAAACCTATATATTTCGCTTGCTCCAAGCACATGTCCAGCAAAATATAGGTACTGTATATGTATAAGCTCTGCTTTCTCCTAAAGTAAGAGCAGGATCTAGTTACTTTGGGTCTTTAGTAGGAAGATTCCAGTTTTGAACAATATTCTAACACATTGAGACCGTTTAAGAATCGATTACGTCATCGTACCTAAAATTTTTCATTAGCATGGTTCTTTACAGTTTAGATAAATAAACTATTACTGTGGACTATAACTAGTTATTTGAGTATAACACACATGTTTCGTGTGGATATAAAACAGTAGATGCAATAAGTGACGAGTTACACCGAATCTGCTGCCAGCAATTTTAGCACTTTATTTATAGACATGAATAACTGGCCTCCCCCTTTAGGATTTCGGAGCTTAATAACCAAAGTAAACCAAGTTGTTAGTTTACTGCTACTAAGAGCATTACTATAAGCCATATGCTGAACTTATATGCTGAATAACAAACCTTAGACAGTCCTTTGTTTGATCTGCATGAAGGCTAGCTATGTAAAGCTTGCTATAAATCAGGCCTTTACAAACGTTCGTCATAATCAAAATAATTACATGAATGTGACAAGGTACAAGTGCGAGCGAGAGACTCCGATAATATTACATGACTTAGATCACACATTTGTAATGACCCGAGTATACACACGTGTTCGATTCTACATGTTTGGTTCGGCAATTTTTATCGAACAACAAAACCGACTCGAAGCAGTTACTGCACTTTTTTGGCATATGCCGATCGGATAGTTCGTTCAGCTCCGATCGTCATAATTCGGTTTAAACATTCAAGCGTGTCTATGCCAGGCGGCATTTTTTCTCGAACATTAGTATACACATATTCGGCTTTGTCGGCATATGTGGCTTAGCCGAATAATAGCGAACCGAATATGTGTGTAGTAGCCTTACTCTCAAAATATAGAAATGGAAGGTAGTTTTGAATTTATGAGACTAATTTACTTAGTAATTAGTTGTGTTTGGAACATTTGATTTACTAGTTGTTAGTATGCAGTCGAATTGTTTAATTGTGTGTTTTACTTCCATGTTATAGTGGGTAGTTGTTAAAGCTTTTCGCATTTCCATATTATTGGTCTGCTCTGATTGCGCTTCTGATTTTATCGTGAAAACCATTCAGGGCAAAATTTTTGAGCTAGAGTTTAAGATGTGTGATGAAGTTTGTTTTTTTTTCCTATGTAGTCTAGTCCGTCGTAGCTTGGAGTTTGCGAAATCCACCTAGGGTGTAGATAATTATATAATTACATCTAGATTAAATTTGTCTGACGATATATTATAGAACTGCATTTTTTCTACCCTGCACTTCTAAATGAAGTAAAAATATGTTTATTCATAACTATATTAATAAAAAAATACATACAATTGAAAGTTAAACTGCCCGTAAAAGTACATAATAAGATAGCCGGCCTGTTCCCAACTTCAGTTAAGCAGAAAAATAATGGTATCATTAACTGAGGAGTATACATTGGGCAACTTGCCATGACAATTTGTAACCGATCATATGAACGAAGTAAATGCAATTTCAAGTATGTTTTTGTGAAAAAAAACGTTTAATTTTGAAATGAAGAGAAAGTTCTCATAATAGTATTAGTAATTTTCTAAACAAACGAAGCTTCGTGAGATAATTTTATATGCTTGTTTGAGAGTTTTTTAAAGTAATTTTTGCAATGATTGAAATACCAGTTTTACTGCTTGAGTTGCATAAACTGTTTGATGGACATAATGACAGCAAATATGTATGAAAAAATCTGTCTATATTTCACTTAATAAGCTTAGTTACATTTATGCAATAGCGGTGCAACTGGATATAAACTACCAAACCGCTCTAAACATAGTGGTGATTGAAGTTTACTTCCTTAAGCACAAGTAATTTATAGACCTAGCTAACGAGTGAGAAAGTGATATAGTATTCCGAAACAAAAAAATAAAATATATCAAATTATAATTCGCTGCTGAAAAAATATTTTGCTTACAAACACAACAGCGGATAAAATGTTTAGATATATTTTTTCCTTTTTGCAGAACAATTAAATTTTCGTATCATCCCTGGCTTATCTAAGCAATTCATAAATCTGTTGTGAGGCTGTATCTGTAAATTTATTTCTCAACGGTTTGTTGGTGCGTTATAACTTGGTACAGTAGCGCGATTTTCTACAGTCGGTACTAGCACGTATGGAACTTGATATTTAAAATGTACTTAAAATTTTAATTTCCAGCAAGCGCAAAGGGTGCTAATCCGTAACACGTATTCTCTACCACTATCAACAACCTTTTGTATAGGTAGATGCTATCGAATCTTTTGGCAACATCTTTTGCCTAGCTATCGAAAAAAATGTATAATAATATCGAAAAAAATAAATCTAATGAGTTCCGCAGAAATATTTTTTTCAGTACATTTTAAGTATCAATCTTTCGATAGACAATAGTACCGACTGTAGTACAGTCAGCTCCAAAAGTAGCTGATCATAATCAATCTTTTGAGACACTATATACTGAAGTGTGCACATTATTCCATGGAAAAAACATTTTCCATTGATTGACATTTTTAATTGTACCTGATTTTATTATGGAATAATGTGCACACTTCAGTACATAGGGTTTGAAAAGATTGAGTATGATCAGCTACTTTTGGAGCTGACTGTACGTTTACTACAGTCGGTACTATAGAGCGTTATAGGTTTTCATCAGTTTTCATACATTTGTCTATTGCTAGCCGGCTGTCGATAGTCGACAGTAGTACAGAATCGCGCTACCAATTCCAACTGCAATATTTTGCACTTAGGTTTGCCTTTTCCATTTGATTTACAAAGTGTTGCCTTTCCAAGCTTTGGGATTATCTTCCTTTGCTTTAAAGCGTTCTTAGCTTTGCACGAAAGCCCTCTTCATAGTTTATAGACGTAATTAATAAATTGAAAAGGTTCATTTGCTAATTAAAAATAAAATGTGGTTATTCAAATGAATTGGTTACGTAATTCTTATTCCTCAACTAACAACTTCTTTCTTTTTAAAACCAGAAACTAAAAAAGATCAGATGGTATTTCGATAGCTTTTCATAGGAGGATAGTTTTGACTTAAATGTATAAAAAAATATGGTTCATATATGCTTCAGCTTTCAAGTGATTGATTAATGGAACACAGTTGTTGTAGTTTATGTCGGGTTTGAACATTAGGCAAAACGGGAAACCTCTCCTTATCACCGCTATGCTATGTGTCGAGGTTCCCAATCTGGACAAATATTTGTATGAATAAACGTAAGTAAGTTAAAATCTATTATATTATTAATCAGCTGTCTGTTTACCACAGTTTTGCAAAATTTGGAATGAAATGAGCATATTTGAGTTGTCCAAATTATTTTTTTTAACCCGTTACTGTCCCACTGTTGGGCAAGGGTCTCTTCTCAAAGGACAGAGCAATAAGGCCAGGAGTCTATCACGCTGACCGTATACAGGCTTTTGTTCCAATGGGCTCTTAAATGGAATATTTCCCAGAAATACTTTTAACAAAATAAACGCATAACATCTGGCATTTGTCCAATCTTCAATTATTACTGCAATTACAGAAGCTTTGAATATAAGCCTTCCATTTCAAACACGATTTGCAGTACAAGTGAACAGTATAGTAGATAAAATGCATTCTCTATGTAGTAGCAACATTAAAGTGTAGCTAGCAGTTGTAGCTACGTCGAGTGTAGCTGCAATAATACCGGGACTTAATGTTACTGTCGTAATGGCTTGGAATTGCATTGATATTCTTATATAAAATATGGGACATTTAGAGAAGAAGGTTTGTTTGTTTCTATGTTCATTTATCGATTTTGTGAGGTTACATCGTTGCTGCTGCAATGTCAATACCGTGTGCTGTATATTCGAATACTACTTTTTATTCTTTGTTTTTATCTCATCTCGTGGCTTCTTTCCACTATTAGTTCTCAAAATGGAAGATTGAAGTCCACAAACTCTTGAAATTTGAAGTAAAGGCAAACCAATATTGGTATGATTGAAAAAAAGTTTCTGATTTCAAAATACTCTTATAGAGTTTATAATTATGGACATGTATTACTTTACCTTATGTACTTTAGTAACTGCAACCTTCCACAACTTTTTTGCTGAAAATAAGAGCCTTGCTGATCCTGGATCGTAAACTATAGGTATATCCATGCTAAGTTATATAGAAGTCTGTTTAGTCGTTTCCATTTATAACATTAGTATGTTCTATATGAAATATGGATGAAACTCAATCTAGATTATCTCAAATACAGTCTTCTTTTATTAAAATACTGTTAAATATTAATGATTGCTCTTAAATAATTTTACATAATCTGTTCATCCGTAGCGCATATTTCAATTCTATCTATATAGCTAAAGCCATAAAGATATGTTCCAACAGCCGGACCCGATGAAACCATAAAATTTTACGAGGTGCATTCAAGTAAAACTGACGAGCTAACTTTGAGCTCTCCAGCACATATTTTAGGACTTTGAAAGGGGTATAAATTAAAATATTCCTGGTCTAGGAATTTACCAAGACTCGACCGGGAACTATTTAATAACTAAATGGGAATATTTCTCGGACTTAGAGTAAGTGAGTTAGTAATAAAAGAAAGCATTGAACCGGGAATATAGTTACTAGAGAACAAATGACCAGCGACACGTATCAACAGTGGTGTGACATCTGATAAAGTCGCGCGACGTTGCCGAACTTCGCTCAACATGCTACGCTAAACCATCGCTATAGATATAAGTCGCGTGGTGTCGCCAGATATGACACGCAAAAGCTTAAATCAACATGTCGCCGGCATTTTGTCGCGGGACAAATTTTGTCCCCATAGTGTCTCCCTAGCTTAAAAAACTTAAGGTTCGTTTCACAAATGTCAATTAGCAGCGTCCAAGAAAATTCTTAATGTTTCATTTTTCGTGGAAGAACAAAGCATCAGCAAAATTATTTTTCTTTTGTATTAAGCCAGATTTTTTCCTAATGTCCTTTTAAAACACCCTTAATTAGCTGTGAGTAATCTGTGTTGTAATTTAGGTCTTTCTTGATATAAATGCAGGTACGAATTATTCTCTGTGTATAAGGGCTTATCAAAGAAGGGCTTACTATAAAAAAACCTTTCCATGATCAACCCTGAGCTACACAGTTGCAACTTTTACTTAGTCAAAAGTAACTGAAGTGTGACTTTTACAGTTGTTTAAGGATTCGTAGCAGTACGAATGCTCACGTATTGGCTCGGTATTAGAGCGTGATATCGCAAACAATGTACTTACCCCATTAAAATCCTTGAAAATCTCATGCACTCGTAGTTCATTCCGCAATCGACGAGTAGCCGCTATCAAGGCTATTTAGGAAGACCTACAACTGTTTTATAAAGTACCCGCTGTCACGCAAACGCTGTGACGAATACTTACACAACTCTGCTGTAGCTAAATTAAACTATTACTGCCCATAGTCGGGCAAGAGTTTTTTTTGTTCTTTTTAAAAGGCAACTCCCGCACTAAGAATGATTATTGAGTCGCGGGGACTTTAACAAACATACAAACAAAATGCAATCAGACCCGAAACAATTATTTGTGGATCGCACAAATAATTGGTCCGTGTGGGAATCGAACCCACGAGCTGCCGAGGCAATGGTAACGGCGTGGTGACCTAAACCACTGCGCCACGGAGGCAGTCAGTTATAAATGTAAGGCGCTGAGCCTATTTTTATGTTATTTCCATTATGTTGTTGTGTTTTCTGTCTTCTAAATAGTAATTTTAAGTTCGTGTTTAGTTTTTGCATACTTAAAATATGTTGTGTTTCATTAATATTTCCAAAACTTATGTACACGAGCTATACTAAACTTTATATTTAGTAAAACAAGGTATAATACAGCCACGGGCGTTTAAAACTACTTGTATAACTTTAATATTTTTGGTCGTAACTGTACAAAGACTAATAATAACTCATCTTAATACTCGAATTTCGAACGCCTTCAACAAATTTCCAACAATTTTGACAGGCTGTCAAAATTTTATTCTTTCACTTTACTTTTTATGGCATCGCAAAATGTCTTCATTAACAGCCAGCGCAGTCTGTATAATAATCCTTTTTTGTCTCTTACTTTTTTCATTGTTGCGCACATCAATTTAGTCGCCGGTCCCAAATTACAGTGAAAGCGATTTTGCGAGCTTTTATTATTTCAAAAAGGTTCTTAAGTGGGTTATAATTATGTAGGGTGTACTGAATTTTACTCAGAACGACTTGTTGATTACAAAACAACATATTATTAAAATATTTAACACAATTGCCATACTTTATTCATATTATTTGAGCGCATATTTACATATATACATACCTAAGTATATACACAAATGTTCGTGCCAGGTCCATATAACATTTTAAATAGTAAAGGAATATAAAGCAAACTATGAAGAATTAATATTATTTGAAACAGAAATTACTCAGTTTTGTAATAGCTAGTTTGAGTATATGAAAGCATTTAACTAATTACTGGGAAAATAAGTAAATTAGAATCATTATTTCGTGTATTCCATTTAATGAAATACATAAATTCGGCTTGGCACAACTACAAGGTATCAACAGTGAAAATATAATGAAGATTTTTTCAGTCATAGAAACAGGATGTCTTTCTATTCGTTCGTTGGAACATAGGCGATTATAAATTGTTACTAACTAATGAATAAACAAGGAATTATCTTATAATGTTTGGAAGAAGGTATGCTAATAAAATTATTATTTTCAATGTAGTTCCGCTTCCCAGTGTTGTGCAGCCACCTGTGGAAGAAAAAATATTGTTAGATTGTGATCGTAGTTCTTAACTATTTTAGACGTTCCAATTCGTATATTAAGTTTATCTCAAATATGATAAATTATAACGTTATTCTTTAAAAAGTCTAAATTCTTAACAATAAATATATTTTCAGAAAGAACAATTGACGATTTTTTTTCTTATGTTGAAGTTAAAGAAATTAAAAGTTTAATACAGTGTAACATTCTGTTGGTAGAAACGATCTTCTACTTTATTTTTATTTCAATTACCTAAAAAACTTACTTAAAACCTAAATTTAAATTTAAGCCTAAATTCATCACTAAACAATCAAAGTAGATACACAAAACATTATTATTATTTTGATCGCAAGAAGATTACAACTAAAATTGTTAGTCCCTCCATTATAAACGCAAACAAAACCCTGATTTTCAGTTATTGTTCTAGTAGTAAAACAAAGGCATTATCCACTTGTAATTTATATTTTTGAACAAAAACAAGCTCTTACGAGACCACAATCAGATTAGGCGAAAATAAGTCGCATAAGTTTTGTGCTAGACGTTCACAAATAAATGAATAAGATTTTCGAAAATCGCTGCAATTTGCTATTCAAGATAGTTTCTATAATTATCAAAAAAATATTCCAATTTTCATTTCATATTTGTTTCATTAGGACATTACAAACATAATGATATTTAAAGAGTAAGAGTTCATATTATACATATAGCAAAAGATCTAAAAATCATTATAAAAGTCGATATTGGGTCGCGGGGTCTTTTACAAACATAAAAACAACGGACACAAAGTACAACCAGACCCAAAACTTGTATTTGTGGATCGCACAATTATTGGTTACGTGTGGAATCCAACCCACGACCACTCGACGCACGGTTAGTGGCGTGGCAACCACCGTGACCGCTATACCACCGAGCCGTTGAATGTAATTATGTTTTTTAAAGTAAAAATCTAAAAATGTCAACAAACAATAAAAAATTCAAAGCATTACACCACCATCAGAAAGCCACAGAACACAACAGCCCAACTTTATCGAACATGTTTTCCATACTAAAAAATGTAAAAACTACTAGACTTTTATGAGCACCATAATAGCCAATAGCCATAACCATTGACTCCACCAAAACACGTGTACCCTTATCATAACATTTCCATAACCGTATTTCACTTAAGCCAGTACAGACTTAGAACAAATTTCCCCAAGGAGAAATAGAAAATTTACAAAGAAGAGTTTTAAGTTGAAAAGCTTTACTTAACCCTTTACGGCTTACTCCTAACCTAGTTTAGTAATCCTACATGCATGCTAAGTCTCGGTTAAGGAATAAACAAACTGAAATATTTAGAAATATATATGTTCATATGTAATTTCTAGTCAGTTAATGATATGCAAGCTTTGTTAAGTCCAAAAAAGCGAAAAAAAAACCTTATAAACACGTTAAAATATGACCAATTTTCCTGGTATTTTTTTATTGTTGAGAGAAACACTAGAAGCTATGAATAAATTAAGAATAACCTAACCGTATTTTCTATTTTTCCTGGAAGCGCAGTCAACTCTATTAAAAAGTACATAAAAAGCACAGAGACATAAAAAATAACAACGTTTCTGAAACAAAATACAATTATGATATTCTAACAAGGGTGAATGATCCCTTCGTACAATCAACGCAAATTTTATTCAATAACTAGCGGACCTGACAGACGTTGTCCTGTCTACACGTCTTTAATTTGTAAATATTAATTAACAAAACATTGTCCAGCGGACAAAATTGTGAATGTAAACCATTCTCAGATCCCCTTGAACACACAAAAAAAAAATCATCAGAATCGGTCCAGTCGTTTAAGAGAAGTTCAGTGACATACACACTTACAGAAGAATTATATATATAAAGATAACAAACTAACATGTGAAAGTATACGTCACTATAGACAGTCACTATGACAATAGACATTCTCCCGTTCAAATATTCATGAACATTTTGATCGATACGGACGATTGACGAATTTGGGAAAGGATTTAATGGTTAAGCTATTAAACCCCAATTTGTCTGCCATAATTGACCCGCGGACTAAATAATATATCAACGTTTTCGTTGTTTTGGCTAAGTTTGAATAATCGATTCATTTGTGGATTGATTAGTATCTGAATGCTATGGAAAGCTAAGCTATTCTCTATAACTTATTTACATAATAAGAACAATTAGTGAGATGATTAAAGTCAATAGTTATGACAGTTCACCTAAAGATTTATTGCGATAAGTCTTGCTACAAAATTGCACGTATATATTCGCAGGATCAGATAGTTCTTGGTTACTTAGAAACAGCAAACAATCGTCTACATAGTTGATCTAAAAGTATACCCCTTTTTGCAAGATATACAAACATCTACGTTACGTTTCCTCTTGAGAAAAATAATTTAGGGTTCCCATTTCCAATACCAGCAAAGCCTACAAAAGGTTGTTACAAAACATTCAATTTCATGTCTCGACAAGCAAAAAAATATTTTAATTATGAACACAAATAAACGCAGCCTTATTTAGTTTTTCCCTTTGCAGTAAACCTTTTAATCTCTTTTTGCTATTCGCAGTGTTGCGATACAGAATTACGAGTGTAAACTCACATTTCTTTTGTTTTAGCCACATGTTTTTCTGCCACTTATCTCGGTTTCAATTCTAAGCTCAGCTTTAGTTTTATTTTTTGCTCTGGGGTGAAATGAGAATAGTTTTTCTGTTTCCGTGGAGAGTGAAAGGAAAATAAAATTAATATGTTACTCAGTTGAATAGTGAAACGACCCTTTGCGTGGCTCGTTAGTTAATGTAGAGTAAAAAGAGTAAATCAAAAGAATAATAACAATGATAATAAATATACACGACTTGAACTGAAAATGAAATTGAAACTTTTTCATGTAAATAGTGAAAATGTTTTACAAATACCAAATGTTGCTGATACACACACAATTTTAGCATAAAGTGATTCTTTGTAAAATTATTTAGAATCTGAACCGTAGGAAACAGTATAGATAGATACAAAATCCACAGCTAGGTACATCTGTAGACTACAGACTGTAGTGCATTCTCTAAAGCCAATTTTATCGAGTATTTGACATTTAAAATATGCTGCTGCAATAAAATCTGTAGGCTCATATCAGATTTTCATATACAATTTGTCGATAGCTAGCCGGTTGCCGGTAGGTGATAGTAGAAGTAAATCTCTTGTCTGTTAACAATACAATAAAACCATATCCTAAAGGTAGCAATTAAATAAAATACGAAGAATTTCCTCAATAAATATATATTGCGTCAATCTTGTAACATAACAGCAAGGGAAATAATTAACGAAGACGAATTCCCTAATGGTAATATAATCACAAAGGTGTATAAGATGATATTACATTACGCTGCTAACGAGACAGTGAACACTCGCCATGATTATAATGAGTAAGCTAGAATATACCAACATTATTAGAGTATATTTAATACACGAACAAGCAGGTTTAAGCCGCTGCAAAATATGATGACAAAACGTGACAAACAACTTCTTATGTGAGAAAACTAAAATAATAACTAATTAAATAATAAATATTTGGTTACCCAATTGCTCATTGGGTACGTATATGAATAAAAGCGTTGTCTTAACGGCTTCCACTAGCTCTTAATTCAAAAAGTATACATAATATGTTTGTGACGTCGACGTCAAAAGTTTTCAGGGTATATTTTCAGTGGTTGACAAAAAGTGTCATTAAAAATAATGTACCATACATTAAGCTTCATTGTTAAAATTTCTCATGAAATTGTCCGTCTGAATAACGACATAATATTTTAAAATGAAGCCATTCTTATTTTACAAACCAACAGATTTTCAATTATGAAAAAGCATTAAATAAATTTTAAATTTGTTTAAAGAGAGCATTTTATAATTTTATTCTGCCAGTCATTTAACGAACTTTTAAAAACTCTAAAATGTAATTTTCTTATAGAAAACAGAGATGTCAGACATCTTTTCATTCTTTTTACTGTAATAGTAAAAACGTTTCAAAAGGATTAATTTATTTCAAACTATGCGATCAGATTGTACGAAAATAGATTCTTATTCTCATTATAAAATAATATTCCAAGGTTATTTCTGTCATCGCGGACCTTTCTTATTAAAAGCTTGAATCAGCAAAATTACAAACGTATTGTCAGCGAAATTAATCACAAGACTCGAAATGATTTTACAGAAAATTAATTAAACGCTTAATTGAGATGTTGGCTGCAGGTACCTCAAAGATACATTGAAAAAACTAGATGTAATGAAGCCAGCTGATGCTGTTCACCTCTCAAATGATTGGAAAAGTAATTGGAATTGGAACTTTACTTATTTGATCAAGTGAAAACCTGTATTTTGTACTTCTGCTACCGAAACATGTGAATCTAGTAAAACGATGCTTCAGTTGGTCTTAAAATATGAAATGACTCACAGTTCAGGTGTGCTTACAATAAAAAGCAAAAGTGAGAAAGAGTAATATCCTTTATAGAAAGTCTCCTGTCATACATTATCTCACAACTCCATCATAAAACATCATAATAGTCAGAAAAAGTGCAAAATACATTTTACGAAAGGAAATATTTTGACATTTCAATTAGGAGCATCGACGTCAACGGACGGCGTTCAACTAACGATGAAATCTTTGTATATTTTATCGATGATAATTTAAAATCTGACGCTCGCGTCGTAAATAAGCAGCAGCACGGTGAACAGTAAAAAATATAAAAACGCGACTCCCGTTTATGTCTCTTTTCGATCAAATTAAAATGTTATTGGAACGCTGTTGTCGTCTACAGGTATATTTTTTCAATAATAATTTTTGCTGCATTTTTGCATCGGGCATTCCATTTTATTCAATATTTTACTGGCTATTTCAGCATATACACGTCGCAAAAGTTCAGGCTAAAACATTTGGGTACACATATTTTTTAAAATATTATTATTGCATACACAATACACACATCACTCAAAATACTAAATTCCCACTCAATCATACCCAAATTTATCCTAATCATTGAATGAAGACCTCAAATATGAATGACTAGCTGTCCCGCGCAACTTCGCTTGCGCCACATAAGAGAGAATGCGTCAAAATTTTCCCCGTTTTTGTAACATTTTTTACTGGTACTCTGCTCTGATGATTTATAGCCTATAACCTTCCTCGATAAATAGGCTATCTGACACTGAACGATTTTTTTAAATCGGACCAGTAATTTCTGAGATTAGCGCGTTCAAACAAACAAACTCTTCAGCTTTATAATATTAGTATAGATATGATATTGAATTATCTAGTTACCCGTAGCAAAATGTCAACACTGTTTATTATAACCAAATGTTGCCTTTGCCCAACAAATTGGGGTTCTAAAATCGGAATTTCGATCCTCAAGAATTTGCTATAACCCTCAACTATCCAGGGGCATCTTTACCACAAATCGAAAGATTAATTAAACGACATCAAAATTTGGATGTGGTATTCAGTATCATTTAGTTGCCTTTAACGAGCCTTGAGGTCTCGAGGTAGTAGTTTGTAGACTTAATTGTAAGAAATCAACTTTATACGTTTACGTTTTCTAGCTACGTGAAATTAAAGGGCAAGATTTAGTTACTTTTAGTCGATATAGTTAACTAACTTTATGGTTTCAAACGTATAAGACTGTTCATAGCCAACTTTGCATGATACATATCAGCTAGCTTAATTTACTAATCTGTTGTTGGTCTTAAATGTATTCATCTGCTTGTTCTTTTTGTTTTGAAATAGACCCTAAAAAATAAATAATTACCTGTACTGTTATATTGAATTAACAAATAGTTTCAACTAGTGTGGATTTTACATTTGAAATCTGAGATTAATTCAGATACTAATGAATAAATCATGACAATAGAATCACACGTACATTACTCCTAGGTCTCAACCAAAACATCTTCACTCTAAGTCCACCGCCGCCGCCGTTGAAATAACAACCATAATTTCAACCCCAATTCAAACCCCAACTTCGGTACACAAAGCTTTATTGATAGGCATAACTAATTAATTCAAAGTGGGTATTACTTAGAGCCTGCGAAGATATTTAGGTAATGAGAATATGTAGTTCTCGACAGTTCCCAGACACATTAAACGTAATGCCATTACCAAACCATGAAGCAATTACGTTTGAAATGCGGAACACGCTGTATCATGTACTAATGTTTAAACTTTCATAGATGAAGAAGCTGCTGAGTGCTTGATGACACGACACACACATTCAATTAATTATAGCAGCAGTTTTTGCAATTAAGGCGTCTAATGGACCGATTATTTGTTTAGAGTACCTACCTAATTCGATGTATATAAAGTATTTGTGTAACTGTCTTCTAGATATTAATATTATAAGACTATAAATCGGTACTATTAGATATCTAAGTTTGTATCACTATCAATCAGTCTTAAAACTGTATAATACGGTATGAGAGAAACAGATAAAACACAGTGCGACTGTTTTCGATCTTTTAAAGATGAAAATTAAACTCTTGATGAAACCTACAAGATGGAAAAAAACTTTCATCAAAATATGTTTACCGCAGAAAAGGCGACTGTTACTGTTATATTCTAAGAAATAGTGGGAAGCCTTAGTGGACAATAGCGGGAATGAATAATAACATACAAGTAATATCCTGCAGTATAATTGAATATAAATACTACCTACGACATACAGTCTAGACTGAAAAAATATCTAGGTTACATTTCACCCACAAATGGATATTCTCGGAACCGTACAAAAGTGTACCACTTTATAACTGAAATCAAACAAATTACACGTGTATAGAAAACGAATAACATTTATAACAAAAAATACGACCAATAAAATAGACATTATCATTTTTTTCTTTGGGAATGGAAATTTTCTAAAGGTCACTGTGTGCTAATATTCACAAAACTTGGGTACCTAGTAAGGATTGGCGTGATGGATTACAATCAATACCTATTTCAATAGGTTTTGTTTCATCCTTTTGAGAACCATTTTTGGTAATAAAACACGTATATTTTGTAAATCAATAATGATCTCGCATAGATTATAATGGTCTATCTTTTGTCAACATTCTTTCTCGCGATTAACTCTACACTAGACGGTCTCCGTGGCGCAATGGTTAATGTGGTCGCTACGCCACTACCATTTGCGTCGCGTTCGATTCCCACACGGGACAATTGTTCTGGTTGTACGTTGTTGTGTTTGTATGTTTGTCAAAGTCCCCGCAACACAAGAGATTTGAAAGAAAAAGAGTTTCGACCTTTACGTATATGATTTCCATTTTGATTAACGCAATTGCTTACCACTTTCAATAAATCATATTAGTTTGGCAATGAAGTACCTAGCTAACAAGAATGTGCTTTAGAGCTTCTAGCATATTCCTAAGGAACAACATTTGTACTTCTTAACTCTCTAGAATTAAATGCAGTAAACGCTATAGTACAATAGTTAATAACATAATGACGTCAGACTCCGGCGTATAGATATCGTGGTATCAAATGCATATTATATTTTTCTTCGTTTTCCGATAAGTACATATAATTATTATAATAACGTTTGTTTGTTGTTAAGTTTGCTTTTTATTATACTCGACTATAAATATGAAACATAATAATCAGTGTTTCTACCATATTTTCCACTTGCGATATGAAGACTTTATTTTTACTTTTTAAAACGATGCATTAACATTTTAAAACATGCTTGTATTATCGCAACGTTATTTGCGTTTGCCCTGATATAATATTTTGTAATTTCATTCTCTAGGAAGGGAAATGTTCCTGTGTTTTCAGTCCGCCATTGCTGTTTTTAGTTTTCCTTATTTCTCCCTACATATTGACTTTATTTTCAACAACGTATTTCGCAAATGAACATTATGTTTGGCTTTGCTTATTATTTTCATTTTCTATTTTTGTCTTTATCTTTTTTTAACAGTTTCGTTCAGTATCTTGTTATTATTAATACTTGATTATTATATTTTGTTAAATTTTGCTTGGGGTATTTCACAAAGGCTAAGCAATCTCTTTTGGTAAAGCGTTATCAAAAGGCAATTACTAATGAGTAGTAACACAAAAAAAACGTATATAAAAGCACTTTGATTCTTTCGAAATTGAAACTTTAATTAACTTTCAATCACACAATTTTATTCCCACTTTTATTAATCATTAAATTGTAACACATTATAAATTATCATATATATGATACCTACCTATCGTACATACATATATAGTTAATTTGACATTTAAAATGACTTTGCAAAATTAGTTCTTACGGCGCCCGCTAAAGGCGCTGATCTGATTTCCATACAATTTTTTCGATTGCCGATAGTAGTAAGGAATCGCCTAAAACCTCATAGAAACGCTTTCACCATCGTTTTTCACAAGTTTTATTTATACCGAACGTCCATTTACCTTCAAACGCATAATCTCTATTCGTCGATTTAAATCAGTGCTCCCAAACTATACTATCTGAAACTACAAAACAGTTGCGTGTTAGGGAAATGCACGCTCACCGCGCAGCGTAATCGCCGGGTTACCGAAGGCTACCGAAGGTTTTACAACTGGGAAGGAACAAAGTTTGCTCGGTTAACTTGCTCGTACGAATACTTGCATAACGATGTACATGTAGACTAACTTTCATTGTACAGCTTTTCTTTTACTTTCTTTTGTATTTTAAAAGCTAATTTTAAGGTTTTGTATTCTCTGGTCACAATATCGATTCGGCTGCTACGGCACTTTTTTATTTAGGATTGTACCAAGTGACGTTCTTTGGTCTCTGCCTACCCCTCTAAAAACATACGCCTCGTTCACATAAATATGTAAATGATTAGTTTTTTTTTTCAATTTGAATTTTATAAAACTTTTAACACGGTATCAAGGTACAGTGGCTAAAATGTACCTTCATATAGCTGATTAATTCAAAAATAATAACAACTAACGAATACGCATAATGAAAACGCAGCTTTAGTGTAACACTGTAACTTTCCGTTGCTAACCACAATTCAACCTTCTATCGTAAAATACATAAAACACAAATATCTAGATTTACTCAAACTACTTACAAACAAATTTCACGAAATCAAATATTGATATAATTAAAAATATATGTATATTGATTGCTATCCATATAGTAACTCCTTTAACTTCGTTATTCAAATCAAAATGTAAACATACCACAAGTTTGTGTAAACTAATGAAGTTGTATATCAAATTGCTTTTGTGTAAAGTGTCGTAAATTACTGAATGTGTGATGCGCGCTTCTTAGAATACCACGGTTTTGTGCTTTTGAATATATATATATGTACTAGAGGCCGCCCGCGACTTCGTCCTGGAAATCCTTCCCGTGTAAATTCCGATCCTTCGGGAACTCCGGGATAAAAAGTAACCTATGTGTAATTCTGGGTCTTCGGCTACCTAAATACCAAATTTCATCGTAATCGCTTCAGTAGTATTTGCGTGAAAGAGTAACAAACATCCATACATACATAAAATCTCACAAACTTTCGCATGTATAATATTAGTTGGATGTACAATGTACATATATATTTGTATACATTGGTGATGGCTCAGAACACTCAACTCAAGTTCCTAGAATTACTCTACTATCACAAAATTGAGACGCATTGAACCAAACTATGATAATTATTCTGTTGTCATAATATTATCAAAATACAAATTTCTACTAACTAACATACCTGGAACTTAATTGGCTCATGTTAATTTGTAGGAAATGTCTTTTGAAATATTAGTTATGATGGTTTCTGAATAATTGGTTGGTAAAATTGGTTGATGTATTGCATCGAAAGCTTTTCGAAATAATTGCAAATAAATTATCGATTGAAACTACTTAGCGAAAATGTTGTACATTACAAATTTTGTTAAATTTAAATGAAGTAGTGAACTCTATAATAACTAACTTTATTTAAAACACAATTGCAAATCAAGATTCCAAATCAAGAGACAAGGATCGAGAAAGTAAAGTACTGGGACTTGAATGGAGTAAAATTCCTCAAGAACATTTTTACCTATACGTAAAAGGATTAATGTTGTAAGCGTGTGACTTGCATACATATTACAATATTACCGCCCACGTTCAGCCCCGATCACGTTAATATTTTAACCTTTAATACTTCAGGGTTTACCGACGACATTTTAATCGAATTACAACGGCCCTGGACACCGGACTTATCCTTGTTTAATGGATATTATCATTTTTATCATACGATTAAAACTACTACGTCTTAATTAACGTCTTCCAACAGCTGCTCCAAGATCCATATCATCTCTAATTCCACTTATTACTTCTCATGTCTAACCCTCATTAATATTTCCAAGATATTTTCTGCGACGAGGATAATCCCGAGCAATAATATCTACATGCGGCGCTGGTTTATTATGAAAATAAGGCTCGATAGAAACCACATTAGCATTCGTAGTTTGTACAAACGAACACATCGTGACCTGCAAATGGAAAGAGATTTTCGCTTTCCACTTGATACTAACATATGTGGCAAAAACTACACAATCTTGCACGATTTTTTGTCTTTCTCGTGTTTATTTTATGCAGATTGAATATTGAATTTTTGATGGCATTCTTTATGAAAACATTTTCGTTGTTTGTTTTAGAAGATTGGTGTACCCACGCGAGTTTAAAAGTCGAATAATAAATGTTAATTTAAAATCGTAAAAGAAAAATAAATGGCTGTCATTTCTTTGCAAAAATGTTCTTCTTTCAAATCGCACTTTAACAATACCTGCCAGGATTTAAGAGCGTAAGCTGGGAAGAAAAGGAAAAAATATCGAACATATAAATCCAATCTCCGTATCACCCGTATAGTCGGCATTCCTTTCATACAAAACGTTACGTTACCTCGTCCTTCCGCGTATAATGGAATCTGATATTTCAAGATGCAGTGTGCACGACAAAGATTTTATACGGGCGGCGTGGGTCAACGGGGCGCTATCAAAGGACGTCTGAGTGTACACTTCACACGTCTTTTGTACCGTCACGATACGATAGAGGTGTCATTACTCCCACATCGAATGCAGGCTCATATTTCCAGTAATTGAAACACAAGGGACGACAGGTGGACCTTTTATAAAGTATAACGAAGATTGCAGTGGGTGTTTCACGTGAAAGAGTGCTTTGTTGTGGTTCTTGTTGAGATCTGGATCGTTTTCAGATAATATTTTACAATATAGTCCATTCAGAAAAAAATCTATTCTTTAAGATCATCTTTTGTTGATCCACCCTTGCTTTTTACTTGACCTATGCATAATTACAATGGTCAGTTGTAGGCGTTTTAATAAACTATCTTGGATAAGGTCTTCTTTACCTTTAATTTGGAAGTTTAGACATCCCGATTCATTAAAACCAGAAGAGTCCTAATTCTACTACTATTCAGGCATTATGAGACCTTTCAATTCTTTTATGTACCACCATTTTGAAAGCTAAAGATTTATTTTATTCCTTTTTTTTCTCCGTGGTCGCTATATCTACATTAATTACCGACTATTGTATGTATACCATCAAAACCGTTCTAGAACAAAATAAAAACAAATCCTATGTAAGTACCTCTTCGTTATACTATTACTTACATCATATTGTACCTATCATAGGAACTTACTTTGTATTATTTTGTCAACTCAATACATTCCCAGAAGGCTAGGCACGTGTTTCATCTTAGAGTTTGTCAGTCAGGATTACGGTCAGAGTCCACTTTTACGAACTAACATCGAATTTTTCAGATAAAAACATAGGTTTTAGTATGTAGTCTACTTAGGTTTTTCCGTACTGAAAAAGTACTGCTATATTTCTTGACGGTTCTTGGGTTTTTTTTTATTTCTTTAGCCTGGTTGATTGTCCCACTGCTGGGCAAAAATCTGCCTCATCTATACTTATATTCTGTAGAGAGGTCAATTCTGTACATTGAATATATTTAAAAAAAAACCAATGGGGGATGTTTAGTAACGGATACTGATACCGAATCTGCAATTTATAATTTTCTTTTCTGTCTGTCTTTCTGTCTGTCCTCCGTCTGTATGTTACGCTGCCACGTAAAAACAAACGGATTTATTGCACTGAAATTTGGTATATGCAAAGAATAAGTAGTGGAGTGTTTCTAAATCTAGATAAGAACTTATTTATTCAACAGTGCAGAATATTAAACATTATACTAACATCCATCACATGAATCCTATTACAAATTATTGTACACTTCAGAAAATTTCAAAAATTATAGACACCGTTTTACGCTGAAATGAGTAAGTATTAGATTTCTTTATAGAATGTTGAATATATTCGATAGAGCCTCTCTTGAACCCAATTGAACCTTTACAAGTAGGCACAAAAGCCTCTTGAGATATCTTATTGATGAAATAATATCATATTATTACTGATATATGACATTATCTTACGTTTGATTAGTGAGTAGTGATAATAAGACAGAGATGATTATTCTTTTAAGATGCGAAGACTACAAGTAAAATATGATTGATCGTTATAAATAAGCGATCAAAAACAAATTGTGATATTGCAGTCGATAAATATATATTTGAAAAAATTGCAATAATAGCTTCTTATTCTCACTGCTTAAGAATGACTAATACATATTTTTTCTATAAACTATGATTATAAACAAAATTAATAACTAACTTAACGATTGTGAAGTGTTTTACTCATAATGTAAAGTCAACTTAAGATTCTTGAGATACTCTCAAAAATTGTGGTTTTCTTTTAATTATTATATATCAATAAAAGATTTGGCTTTGAGCCAAATCTTTTATTGATCATCAAAACACTCTCATCACTTGAATTCATCTAAAATAGAATTAATCCATGCATAAAATATATAGGTATATCATCTAAAACATAAAACATACCCAACATTACACTTTGTAAAACAGGTGTGGAGCTTAGAATGTATAAATAGAACCTTATTTGCGTACCATTTTATAAAGCACCGTATAGAAATTGTTGCATACATGAGCACAAAGAGCAAGCTTATCGCTTAGCGCGATCTCTTCCCGGTAACTTTGGGATGAACTGGGAAAAGTTCCGTCGCTTTTCAAATTGTACAAAATGTTTACTATGCTTGCATGATACATATTTTAAAAGGTATAGATACATGAAGAGTAAAAAGTAGTTAGCGTTGATTTTTGATAAAGAAAAGCGTATTTGGAGACCATTAGACATTTATGTATTAAGTATTACGTATATTTTATGGAAAATAAATGAAATAAAAAATACGGGCAATCATTATACTGATATGTTGCGAATTGATATATAGACATGTTTACGTATCAGACGAAGTGTTATTGGTTTTTTCTAATTTTAATTAGATTATTCGGAATAGTACTCCGGAGTTTGGTAACGTGCCCGGTATATAGCAACAGGATTGCCCCCTATTACATAGGATTAACATTTTAAGGCGAGACACGGGTGTAGTTAATACTCTTCTGCCTACACCTTCAAGTATGGCAGGCGTGGTATTATGTATGTACGATTGTACGTACATAGATCTTTTATTACACTAGTACATACTGTGGCTTCGACGCGTCTGTATCTAAAGTTCGATATGGGTTTTGTTTGTCTGAGCTATTGGACACATTTAATGCAACAAAGTGAATGGTTGTCCTCTTGAGATGCAAGACTTGGAAGACGTATTAGGTATAGGAACTTTCTGTCACGAATGTTTTCGCAGGAAACCGAAGATTGAGTAGCACAACAAATACAATGGAACCAGAGACGATTCTCTATCACTATCGATCGTCGACAATCAGGTACATATAGAAACAAATTGTACTAAAAAAATTACGTATCATAATCTGCTCAGCGGCTCTAGCGGCTGCCGTAAGAACTATTTTTGCAGTACACTTTAAATGTCAAACTCTCGATACTCAGTACTACTGATTGTAGAGAATCGTGCTAGATGTGAGTTTATCGTACAAGAAATTAATGAAAGATGGGACGAAATTGTGGCCCTATATGTAAAGCAGGCTTGCTATTCTATCTCTGTCAGTGTTGAAAATAGCGACTAAACTTTAAGAAAACTACGATAAAATGAATTTTCATTGATTATGCTAATATCCCATTCACAGGTAGTAACAATAATCTCACTTAAGAAGAAAGTATAATAGTAATTAATAAATTGATCTACCTACTTCATATTCGTTCCTAATCCAATAATGAAAGTATCATTGTGTTAGTACTTATTTTATGCGATTACTTCCAGAAACGTAATTTATATTAGAATATCTCTCAACAGTAGCCCGGAGTCTTGTAACGTGAGCGAGAAATGGCAATAGACTTACGCCTATTACATGAGACTAAAATTTTTAATGACGAAACGTAGGTGTTTTTCATCGGAGGTGTATGAAAAACACCCACGTTTTGCCATTAACAATGTTAGTCTCATGTAATACATGCCTACACCTTCAGGTTTAACAAGTGATATAATATACATATAATGTATTCCTGTACATATGTGCATACACATCACTTCTATACATGCATCTATAAAATCACCCCTTTTCCCACAGGGGTAGACAGAGATCAAAGAGGTATGTTTGTACCTCTGTACTATGATCTAACAAAACTATTTAAGTAATGTTTCAGAGCGAACACAGGTCAACATACTTAAATGATCGACTCACTGAGTTCAACCGCATTAGGGTATCTGTGGCTTACGGTCGGATTCTAACGATTGAACTATTTCGGCGCCTACACGCTGAACAATGGCTAAGCTTAGATCAGATTAGGCTTGAGTACGAGCATATACTGTCTGTTATACGGATTTAGATATTCAGGTAATAATTTTGGTCAAATAGAAAGCTTTAGTGTGTACAGGATTCAATATGTTAGACAAAATTTTATTAGATCTTATTTATGTTTCCTGACATTTTTGTTTTTTGTCGTTTATATGTTGTAATCTGTCTTGTAATTTTATAACCATTTGTCTAATAGGTTCTTAACATACTTATTCGTATTATATTTATATTCGTAGGGCGTTAGATATAATGCACAGTGTAAAAAACAATATCCGGTGTTATTGTAAAATACCTTATTTAACGAAAGAATATGAGACATCTATAATTCACTTACTAAGCTATATATAATACTAGTATAAGTTTATATCCAGCAAAATGATATATTGTTTTACCCATACATTGCAAACAACTAGAATAACTTATTCCCTCAATGTACGCATAAAGCGCGAAGTAAATCTCGGATTAATACCTCAAATTGAGGTGGATTTTATTGAGCCTTTCCTAGATTTACCACAATACTACGCAATAGAAATTCAGAACACCGTCCGTAGTACGTCTATCGCGGCACATTGAAGCTATTAGACCTAATACTATGGTAGCAGAATACTAATGAGTTACACACTATTTTTACCAATCGCGTAAAGTACTAACCTTAGAGATTAAAAGTAGGTAGTACATATTTCTTAGTGCGTGATCGTTTTCTTAATAGCGGTATTAAGTTTAAGGTCGATATTCAGATGAACTAAATGAGGCCCTTGAGAATACTGAAATAGTTATTTTTGTAGAACCAAGAATGTAGCTTCTATTTTTATTGGTATCAAGAGTGCAATCATTCGCCTTTTGAACGATTTTTACAAAATATTAAGGACTACAATCACAAAATTTTTAAATTGAGACTAATTAGTGGCACCACATAATTAATTATTTATTGTTGAACAATTACGTTCACTTGTTATTGTTAAAAAATATATTTCATTAGAAAGAAATATACCTGAGATACCGAGATTCGATTTAAAAAAAATGTATTTTAATGAACTATTTTTACAGCATATTATTTTTGAGCAGTGATAGCCGTGTGGTATATAAGTTGACGAAGGTTCGAATCCGAGGTAACACACCAATGACTTTTCGAAGTTATGTGTGTATTAGAAATAATTATCACATGCTCTAACGGTGTCTGAGACTAGGTATATCGAACTCTAGTATTGTCTAAATTAAAACGCATCGGAGTGCCATTTTGTCGGAGTAGAGTAGTGTCGTACAAGAATTTGTCGAAGTTCAGTTTTGTAGTCTTTTCGTAACACAACAAAAAACACTTCTTCATTTTATTCTTACGTTTTAATAACGTTAAGAATGAAATATATCAATATTAATATTAACAAAGTTTTATAATTTTGGACTTGAAAAAACACAACGTGGCGCATAAGACTGTCAAAAACACGTGATTGCAATATTCAGTACGGTATTTAGTCTTATCTATGGACGCATGCGCAGTAGCATGAAAACGACAAGCAGCTGGCATGCTCTATCTTTATTCGACATGCGGTGTTTATCTTAAGTTTCTCTCGCTTTTATTTATCTTTAATCGTTGGCAGTCACTATTTGCGGGCATTTTTGCATAGGCACCTATATCTCATCATGTAGGGAAAGAATTAATCTTCAATTTGGTATGTATAACATGATAATACATTATGAACGTATATATTTAACGAAATTATACCTGTTTACACCTGTCTGACATTAGGTTGCGGCCAAGTGAGGGATGGCACCTTGACCTTTCTCGGTATCTCAGGTATATTTCTTTCTAATGAAATATATTTTTTAACAATAACAAGTGAACGTAATTGTTCAACAATAAATAATTAATTACATTTTAATTAAAATTAATTGCGGCCAAATTTGGATGGCCACCTTTGCGGATCTGCATTGGTTTAGTTATAAATATCGATAAAAATTATATTTCATCAATCAAACATGTGAACGTATAAATCACGCGGTCGGATCTTAGACTACAAGTAACTTACGACTGTGCTATACATACTATAATGATAATATATTATCTATATGTTTAAAAGGTTAGTTAAACAAAATTTGATTGATTTAGACTAAAATAATCCATTAAAGAGAGACACATCAGAAAGTAATTTCAATGAAAGGCATGTAATTTCAAGGTGTTTGAAGTTAAAATAAATTTGAGAAATTTTGTACTTTTAGTGTTCTGACACTACCACCAAACATTTAAATAAGTAATGCATGTATATAAAGGTAACTGGAGATAAGTTGCAATCATGTCATGATGTAATCACTTGAACTATTTGGGTATGAACATTGGACGTGCAAATGTCAAACGGTTTGTAGTAATTCGATGCCTACTCTATCAACGGGTCGGATATTCATGGCGTACTGGGAGGTGACAAGTGAGGCTGAGCAAATTAAAACGTGCTCAATACGATGTATCGTGATTGGTGGCCGGTTTAACGTTTGAACTGAAGGATCTACATGCTTTGAAATAATTTCTCAACCAAGAACGTTCTAGCTTATGGACAACTTGAACTGTTCTTACTAGTTTGTTTACCAAATACAAAAGAAAATAGTTACAATAAAAATACATTCATAAAATCGCGCCCTTTTCTCATAGGGTTAGACAAAGACCACAAAATAAAACTACACAGGAATAATATAATTGGGTACGGGTAAAATGTGAACTTCAATTTTGGTTGGAGTCTGGTTGAAATTGGTAACATCAACTAATTATAACAATACATTCATAGTAGCGGTGAAACGGTGCTGACTTCTATATACAAAGGATATACTTAGAATCACTTAAATGTAACTTTATGCGTACCACAGGAAGCTTTGATCGTAACATACAAAGTTAATATTGATAAATTGATACCCGACTTTATTAATACAGTTTCAAATACACGTGGCTTGGTTTCCAATAATAGACTTATCCTGTGTTCCACAAACGATATGGAAGTCAAGCGAGATTTTTATCGTGTGTAAGAAATACGGTCAATGACGTGAGGAATTGATTTGTTAGGCCACGCATACTAATATTTTGAAAGAGAATTTAACTCTGTGTCTTCGCTGGATTGATGTGGATGAAAGCTGGTGGTGTAACAGTTTTTTCTTTCAAATATATTACGTTAAGAATGTTTGAATGTGTACAATAACAGATCGATCCAAAACGCGGTTTAAATTGACAGCTATTAAAGTAATTATTTTAAAAATCTCAGTCAATTATTTGTCACCGAACTCTGATGGACTATTAATGATGATTAATCGTTCCTATCGCAAGGATCGAAGTTAATATTAATTATCTACGAACACGTTAATCGCTTCGAGTACTGACCCCAACGACCTATTCATACTCATTTCAAAAGTTAATAAACAAGAAGCCTCGCAATAAAGTTAAAAACAAAGTTCACCGCAGCGGTCCTAGGAAATCGGTCAAAAAAAAATAACGACAGCAAAAAGAACTTTTTCAATCATAACATTCCGAGATTAAAAATTCCCATTAATCCACAAAGCAATCCCCTGATGAGGGTCGCATTGAATGAAACTTGTTACCGGATCAATTAAAAGTATAAAATAACAATGTTTAAACAAAACTGGGATAAGTAGAGATAACTCGACTCTTAACGGAACGTTAAACCACCGTAAGCGCTTCCCATCCACCCATTGTCTGTCTTTGTTGAGAAACACGAACCGTTTGTTAACTACCCCCGAGGTAATAAAGTATGGCTTTAAAACCTGATTAATGGGACCATGTAAACGAAACTTGAAAATGTCGGGTCAGATATAACTTGGTTTGATGTATTCCTTACTTTGTTGGATATTAATTAAACCAAAGATAGTTAAGTAATTCTATTTAATTAGAAATGTCATGTGTCAAAAACATGTGGCGGTTGTGATAGTGTAAAGCTGTGTTTACATTAGCGTAAGAACCTTACTTATATAGAACCTTATTATAATAATTTTAACGTTTAAAAGAATTGCATGTTCAATGTAAAAACGTTACGTGCAAGCTTTTTCACTTAAATTTCTAGAGAGATTACTCCACGATATAAGTAACAACTGCAATCAGGATTATAAACGATTTACTTTTAACACTATAAAATAAAAAGTACTAAGCATTTGTTTTAAACAGATACAGTAAAAGCAGATTATCATAACATCAGTCGTGGCTTATCAAAAGTGTCGAACTGCTGAGACACCAACGACTTATTTGCGGCTTTAACAATTTTGACCAACTACGTGAAAATTGAGGCAGTACGAGCAGAAAATTAAGAAAGATGTAAAACAAATAAATGTTTATTAATAAATAAACCATGCCAAGTTAGTGTATACTCGTCTTTTTGTTACTAATATCAGTTACAAACTCTGACGTAACGTACACATACGAATATGTCGCGACAATTAATAACAAACTGGGATTTTGATCAAACTTCCATAACTTGTTTAGTTTTCAGACATTAAATGAAATCGAGATTCCGAATTACGAGAAATGAAAGTCAAGGAATTTTCAAAGTCTTACGTAATTTAGAATACCAACAATATTTTGTTTTAATTCTTTATAGTTCCCTGAGATCATTCATAACATCTATACTAATTATATAAAGCAGAAAACTTCGTTTGTTAGAGCACCTTAATCTCAGGCACGATTTTTTCAGTTCGAACCAGTAAGTTCAAATATAGGCTACATCACATTATAAATTATAACGCTGTGAATAAATGTTGTGAAAACGGGACAACAACCTAAAGTCCATGCGGACGAAGTCGCGGGTGGTCGCCAGTTGTTAAATAACTTTTCACTGTCTTTGATTCTTTTCCTCAACATTTTAAAACACACCGTCCAGATATCACAAGAAACATTCATACAATTTTGTAGATTTTTGTTACAAACTCCCAATCTCTCAATTTCTCTGCAACACACATAAAACACCAGACGTAGGGTTGGCAGGTAACTCGACCGGCTTGTCAGGGGTTCCGATTTAATTTAGAAAAATGTCCCGCTTTATGCCTCAGTACGAACACATGGTCAATAAACGCGTGACATGGGAACATAATAACAGGAACTAGGTGCGTTTACTATATTTATTGGCCGTAAATATAATAAATGTAGGCAAACACTGTTGTAGATGTTTGTTTAGTGCAATACATCTTTATTGAATAGAAATAGAAAATACAATATTACCTTCGTTTGAAATTTATTTTGCATCTTTAAAAATATTCTAGAAATAAGGTACTTTATTTTTGATTTCTAGATAGTTTTTGTCTCGTTCTTGTTTGACTCTCTATAGCTATCTTCAAGCCTTGTAGATAAACTTTGTTCAAACTAAAAATACTAGTAAAAATCGTAAGTAAAAAATTTGTTTTTTTTTACTGAAAGAAAGTAAGATTTGTTTTCTTCTATATTGTAGTATATCGTAATTAATTATTGAACAAAAGCTCAATAACATAAACTTTAAAAAATATACTACGAAAATTCAACAAAAAATAAAAATAAAATCGAACAAGATTGACTTTCAAATAATAAGGTCGTTAGATCGAAGTCAAAACTGATTGCTAAAATAAACTTTTTTTTTTTAAATAAAAAATATGTGAGGTATGAAAAATAAAATTTAAAGATTACTTGAAACCTTTCTATAGAATTCACGAAGATGAGTAAAACTGTTGAATGGATAATGAAGGTGTTAAGGCACCTCAAAAGTTAAAACGAGGCTTTAACTTGAATAGGTAATACAAGCATATTCGGCAATATTTGTGAAATAATATTATGTGCATAAGAAAATTTTTATACCAAATGTATAAAGAACTATTTTTTGCTGTATTTGATAAGAAAAAAATATTTAACTTTGACACTACTAAGAAAATAACTAACAGGACACACCGATAAATTTTCTGAACAAAATCAGCCGAGAGTAGCTCAAAAGTTGACTTGCCTATATACTATCTCTCGGATACCAGTTGCATCTCAATCAGATGATAGAAAAATAGTTAACTGAATCAAACTTGAATGTGTTCATTAAACCGTACACATGGACATGCAGTCTCCCAATAGACGGGCATTTCTAAATGCAGTCCCAATTCTGCAAACCTAATCAATGATGTTGTCCAAATCGGTCCAGTGGATAAACTGAAAGGACCCAGCAATATCGACACCGCTCTGTATTCCCAATATTTCCATTCTGTTGGCCTTTTTGATCATCATCGTTTTGTCACTGTACGGTACTCGTTAAAGGTTAAACTGGATATGATGATACTGCATTCGAAATGCTGTAATGTATGTGTATGTACACGGTCACATAACTGCTCTTATATGCGAGCTTCTCTTGTCCAAATATGTAACTCTCATTTGTGTCCAATAATAAGTCATGAACTAATTCTTATCGTAAACTATCGTAGATATTGATTGCAAGTTAACTCAGGTTTAAAACATGACGACGAACGTTTACAATTTCGCCTAATAGAGACCCCAAATCATTATACCAATTGTACTTTTAACTAGGTATACGAAACTAAAAATCGTGGTTGGAAAACTTACATCAACCCTGAAACGAGCGTTAGTATATTCTGCGGAAACACCCGCAGTCGATCTCAACAAAAGAAAATCTGTGCTACATATTTTTCTGTACAAGATCACAATTCGAGATAATATCCGTGTATAAAGTAGGTCATCCTTGCGATAACCAAGATCTCTTATCTTAGAAATACGAGTAAGTGCGCTACGATGTCTTTGATATAGAAATTCTACCCCTAACCTCAAAGCTATGCGAACCTAGATTTAAGAAAACCAAGAAAAATAGCCGGACGGAGGAAATATCACGTACGTAACTAGTGGACAGTACTAAGGAGTCAAAGGTAACGAAACAAAAGTATGTTTCACACATAAACACTCTCACACTCTGAACTTTAGAGCAGGATATCTTTGTTGGGTACGAAAGTTTTATAATTCAACTTAGAGCTGACATTACCTGTGTTATATAACTTTATGCTAAGAATAACTGTGACGTCTTAAAAGTTTATGTTTTAAAACATCACAATTAGTACATACGTTTCTGTCAAAAGAACTAAATTATTCCTCGATTAACGAGAGGTTTTATTCCTTGTTTCTTCAAAACGTAGTTTTTTTTAAAGAGGATTTTTATAACCTGCGAGTAGCCTTACCAATCCACAATATATTCCCACCCAACAAGAAGAATTTCACTTCTACACATTCCTTACAAATAGGTCTAGTCTGCAACATACGTAGTTACGTCACAAAAAACCGTACATTTCCTAAGGGGACGAAAAACACAAACCGATTTCGTCGCCGAAACTCCGAACAATCTAGTAGTAAAAACGTAAACCACCTAGCCTTAAAACGGAACAAATTGATCCCAACCCTTGACACAGAAGGTTTACTTCGTAGAATATAAATGATTTAGTAGTAAGAAACACTGCATCGAGTCACATTGAGCCGCTAATGCTTTTAAGATTTGCGGTCTGATTCCGAACTAAGTTTTCTAAGTTAAAAAGAGAATTTAGTTTTTTGTTGCTTGACAAGTTAAGCTATTATAGCCGGATTGGACGTTTTATTACTGTATTCTGTAAATCTACGCTTTAACTACATATATCATATAATTCCTGAATTAAAATATTTATGAGATTTCAGTAATAAAAATAAATATCATATCGCAAGGTAATCAGAAAACAACGGACCGAATCAATCATCCGTCAATGATAAAGTATATTTCGATATCACCATACTCTACTCCCGGTCTAGTAAAAGTAGTGCACACATCGTGTGACGTAGATATTATGGAAATATTCTCCAGTATCCTTAAATATTAGGGCAAAGTTAACATAACTGTGCCATTTCTCGTTTAGCTTAGATCAGCTAAACTCACACCGCGCTCCGGTTAATTTACTAGTTACGCTCTCTCCGCTTCGCCTACATTATGGAAATTCCAGCCAAACGATCAACATTGGAAACAGTACACCTGAAATAAAGTGACTCTTACGAATAAATTACGTAAATAAAAGCCTTATTTTAGTACCATCGAGTCTATTTCAGTTTTAATTAAACACCAGTGAAATTGATATCGAGAAGGGCGGGCAAAAGTTATTGGAAAACGATTTATTTATAATCTAAAGTCCATTAATCCTTCAATCAAATAGTTTCAAGTACGGATTTTGATATTAACTATAGATAGATTCCATCTTTCGTAACAAAGTGGAGTACAATTAAATGTTAGTGGACTATTGGAAACGGTTCTGATTGATTAATATTAATACATACAAACTTAATTATGAACTATACATATAAAATTATATTATTATAAGTGTGCATTTAGCCGTAAATTGTATTATTAATATCGATGAATAAGTAATTTATTTATGACTATTGAGCCGAAAAATGACTTTCTAATTATGTTTTCGTATGAGCTAACTTTTACTAAGTGGGGTGATAAATTAACTGGCAAAATATTTAGACAAGTAAAGACATATAACATATATATATATATTTAGACATTGTAAGCATGTATAAGGTATGTATATTTTTTTGGAAAAATCTGCTCGTTTCTAAGAAAACTTGCAGTGTGTCTCACGCATTTGATTAGTTGTATTTTAGCTTAAAATTTAATACATAATTATAATGATAGCAGATTTATTTTTATTCAGTAATTTGCACTCAACCGAAATTCGTGTCAAAATACAAACTTTACTCATAGTTTTCTATTAAAAGCACACTCAATCATAGCTTTGACAAAACTACGGCCGGTAAACTTTTGATAAAGTGGACCGGCACGGCTGGAGTTTGACGGCAAGCCACACCGGCTTGGGTAAATAAATACTAGGATATACAAGGACTTAGAAAACCTATCTAGACGTTTATTATATTGGTGAGAAAGTTTAACTTTGATATAAAGATCATCGGAACATGACGTTCTGGCGCAGTAGTAAATACTAACGCAAAGGTTAGCTATAATTGTCTAATATATTTTCAGTTTTTACTGGTCTAATTGTACCTTTGTCCGTTGTTTGTTTATGGAGGCCTTGCAAAACAACATGAATATTATTAGGTATATTTTTTGTTAAAAAGAGTTACGATCGATCGTTTTAAAACCCGCTATATAGTTTAACTCTCACGTGAGCTCTAAACGAGTTTAACTTCCTAATTTAATTAACACAAGCTTTAAAAAAAAAACACAAACTCTTATCTACCTAAATACACGATGTAAAAAGAACACCGATGATCAATGCGAGAAGTAGTGTTTTGTTTTGTCATAAGTAAGCACTAACTGCCAGCATCTTCATACATATCAAAAGCCGCTAAAGCCATTGACTATCTTAACATTATTATGTGTAGTAAAGGAATTTTTTTATAAAACTATCAATAAATTCGTGAACAAATAAATTCGACTGTCACTTACCCTTATACTTTGGCTGGTACTGTTGATGAAAAAACTGGCCGTAAAGAAAAATAATCTAAATACTTACTGGTTTCTGGTAAGCGATGTATTGAGTACACAACTGCTTCGTGTACCTCCGGAAGACTGACCGGAGTTGTTCTGATCTTCTCTTCTTCCGCACTCTTCTCTAAGCTTTGCAGATATATGGAGTATATGCTGGCTGTACACCGAATCTGAGAAACAAACAATATTTTAAGTTCTAAATAGACTTTTGAAAAGCCTTAAAATGTGTGAATAATCTACAATTCCATCATCAAAATCACTAAACCGATTTTTGAATAATTCAGTCGAAAATCGACAATAGTAACCAATATCCACAAACCAATTTGGACTAGCTAAATAGCCATATGTGGTTCTTACAGAATCAGATGATCTTTTTATATCATCACTTTTCTTATTTAGTGGAACTTTGAATTGAACCAACATCAAACGCCTATTTGGAGCAGTTTTATAACCACTAGAAATCTACATTTGTTACACGTCAAATTTATGGACCTTATAAACAAAATACTTCATGATGTGTAATAAAAATCCCACATTTAAAACACAATATAGGTACATCAATATTCCTAAATCCTACGTAACCAGGCGTAAAAGCCTTTATCCCTGTTACTACAATTTTGTAGGATCCTATTTGAATTGCCCGGACCCTATTTCGTTTGATCGTGAAACATATAGGCACGAAATAAGTACTTTCATTATTGTCATTCTTTTAAATATATTGTCACAAAAAGCTGTTTTAGCTAGTTGTATTTTTTTTTTAATAATTATTTCGTAAACGCCAGTAATGATGAGAAATAACTTAAAATAAACAATTTTGTGCTATTTTACATTTCAAGTCATTTTTTCCTACAAAATATTGGTGGACTGAACTAAGGTCACGATATACAACAAGTTGACTTATCAAACCGTCTTTTTGCACATCGTTCACACATGGTGTAATATAATTAAGTAGTAAGAGGATGTAGGAAATTAATAATATACTATGTAATAAAAGGACGTAGTTAATTAAAACAACACTACCTATGGAGACAAGAAGTTTAACTAAATTAATACTGTAACTTTGAATTTGATAAGCTAAATCTTTGCTTCCACGAACGGTTGTTTCATGGAAGTAAAGATTAATCCGTCATACAGCAATAACTAAGCTACATTATTCCAAAAACATATTAAAGAATAGAAAAGTCCTGACACAGTTTCTATGCGGGCAAAGTTGCAGACAGTAGATTCTATGTTATAGCCAACTATTTTAAAAGATAAAGCATTAATGTTAGCATAATTCCTCATTATAGTTGTAGAAAACTTGAACAGAATTTCCGTAACAATCTCCGGAGAATTTAACTAATATACTGGCTTGCAAACTTGCAACTGTAACAGCCTAAGTTTTCAGCACAGGTAGGGGTTCTGCCTGCCTTTATGGGTTTAACATACATACATAGGTATGCTATTCGGTAGTCCAGTGTTCAGAGTATTACTTTTGAATCTGAAAATTGATGCGTGCACTGTATCCACACTTGGTACTATAGAGTAACGAATAACCGACATTTTACATTGCTTAAAAAAATATTTTTTGCAGAATACGTAAACGTTACAATTACTGATTAGATTTTCGTATAAATCTTCTCAACAACTATTCTAATGTCCAAAGTTTCAATAAATGTTTTTATTAAAGTTTTGTTGTTTATTTTTCATGAGATATTGTAGACCACGGTAAGAAACTCAGTAAGCAATTTCATAATAGGCGACTGCGTTGTAAATGGAATTATTTCTTCGCTATTAGACAAGGACTGAAAAAACTCTAATAAGTAGCTTCAATAGGTAATACTAATCAGCAGTCTAAAAAAACAATAATCTCGCACATTTTTCCAAATTGGATCACACAAAAGCAAAAATTCAACGAAATTGACTACTATTTAATTAGGTGAAGGAAAAATGTTACCGTTTTATTACCCATTGACCCAATAAACGAACGAGCTTAAGGCAACTGAACTAAATAAAGGAAGAATAGCAGAACCCATTTCTGTTTTCAACGTAAATAAAATAATTGGCTTAAGGAACAGATTCAAACGAATTTATAAAACTTTCAAGCCTTTTGAATTGGATTATAATGCCTGAGTATTTTTATTTCGAGGTGTACACAGTTCATTGTGTAGTTGTTGATTTCATTATGTAGATATTAAGTTTTACTAACAAAAAAAATGAGTCATTGTTACTTGTAATAAATAATATTCTATTCTATTCTATTCTATTATGTACCTACTGTAATACTGTCCGTTCTACCGATTTGCAGCAATATTTTTACATCAAATACATTTTTGCTGTTTTGATAGACATCGCCCATTCATAATATGTCTAAAAAAAGATTTTTTGAAGTTCTTTATTGGTATAGTGTATAATTGTACATAATATATAACTGTCCATTCTACTCATTTGCAGCAATTTAAATAGGAAGGTATTGGTGAACGCGTTGCCAATTCGTACCTACAAAAATATGCCTTCTGCTTCAAATGTATGCGTCATAATGAAAATGCAAAATAATGAATGGCTAATGCAGTCAGTGTTTGCTCGAAGACTAGTTTTACTCGACCGCTGTACTTTAATGGTTCCACTAGTTCCACATTTTACTGTTTAATGTCCCGAGCTATCTCAGTCGCCAGTCGGTAGAACATCGATTTTCTTAATGTTATGTCTTTGAAAAAGTTTACGTAAATGTAACAAAACTTTTTTGCAAGTTTCAAGATGAGCTAGACATAACAAACATTAAGTAGTAGTAAAAATGGGTCTCAGTTGACAGAAAACAACAGCGCGTAAGGTCCAGAAAGAGATAGTTAGATGAATTGTATTTCAATACTAAAGATTGACCTCAAATAGCTATAGACAGAGATAGGTAGAAGGAGGAAAGGAAGATCTTTGCCCTGCAGTGGGTAATTATGAGCTGATATTGCTGATAATACAAATAAAAATCTCTCACTCACCTTAATTTTCCCTCTGACAAAGTGATGTTTTTGTACAACAAACTGTATGGTACTGTATGCCGTCATCGGACCGCCCACTGTTTCACCGTCCACTCGATGCAAAACATGCTGACTCAGCGCCTACAAAGATAACATTACGACCTGTTAACTGGTAACTTGCGTGACACAAAAGATAAGGGTAAGAAAAACTTTTCCTCGAGGTAAAACCAATATGGGCCGTTACTTCACCCACCTATAAAGAAGTGTAAAAATAGCCGATATAATTTTATAAGACTACCCTCTTTTGGTTAATGTTATTGCAGTTTTAATATCTTCCGAGGATATAAGGACGTGGCGACAAGCCGAGTTACGACTATCAAGTTCGCCGAGTAACCTGTAAAGTCTGTTTTATTAGATCTAAAGTTATTAGAGCGACAAGATTATGAAATTTCTATAAAATGTTGTGAAGACGTTTTGACGTTATATTTCTATTTTGTAATTTGTAATATTACGCGGGTATTTATTTATGAAAGAAATTACTTTAATACTGTTTTCCTTCATACTCTAGCACGAAGGTTTCATAGATAGAGTATCTAAGATCTAGTATTTAGTTATTTTTGTACAAATAATAAAACTCGATAGCAATTTGTAATAGCAGTCGATATTGGTTCGTTATCGAGTTACTGACTGAATAATATACCTAGACATAACCCGCATATTGAACACACATGACCTATTGTATATCGTTTGCTTATCGGTGTAACTGCTTAGAAATATTTTTATTACCGCGTTTTCAGTACAATGTGTCACAAAAAGGTGTGGTAATGTTTATGGATCGTAAACAGAGACTTAGGTTAGTTCACGCTACACTAAAGACAAATGAGCCGTGGAAACGAGAAAATATGAATTCACAAAAGTAACACTTTGCTTTATTAATACTAACTTCTGAACAAAAACACCCGCAATTTTTTGCTAGTTACCAATATTACTATATACATACTATACTATATATACTTACTATATGGCATAATTTTAGCTTTAGAATTTCAAATATCTACCTACCTATCTAGTACCTAGCAATCAGAAATAGAAATATCTGTGCTTTAAATATTTGGGTAAAGAGACCCAAATTCGTTCGCACCAAAAAGTTATACGTCTCAAACAATGTTAGTATGTCAAATTTCGTTTCGTACTTTCAGACTTTGATAACAATAAATATTTAGAACTACTTAATCTATAATTAATAAACAAATTGACCGTTCTTTCAAATCAAAGAAACTTCAGATCTTATGGCCTATATTGTCCCTTTGATAGAACATGCAAAGACCAATCACTTAATAATGGCCCTATAAAGGAAAGTGACCTCAAAGGTTTTGGTAAATAAACAACTGAATAATAAAATGTCGTTTTATTTGAAACAACTAACAGGTAATTTATTCATGAGCCATTATGGAAAGCTCAAAGCGGAATTACGTCAATAGTGATGTAACGTTCTTTAATGTTTTTATTTTTGCAGCCACCTACATTCAGAGCACTTACGGAGTATGATTTTTTTGTTAAATTCAATGTTAAAACATAATTTATCAGGTGTGACGAACTCTTCTTTTAGAACTTTCAACGCTATTACAATTTGACGGATATTTACGGCATAGATCGAGCCAATTATTAAACATCTATCGACAAAATAGATGGTTAATTGATCAGCGTTCTTCGCTTAATTTTGACGGAACTAATTTTGACAAATAGGTATTTTTTACACGAGGAACAATATCGAATGAGGATAATCTAAAATTGTTTACCAAGACTCCACGAAGTTTATACTAAAGTTGTGCGGAACAAAATCATCGAATATTCATTTCGATGTTTTATAGATTTTTGGATTTAAATTCATTATCTATATAAAATTACAGAGGCAGTCTCTTGTAAAATAAAATCACGCATGAGTAAGTGTACTTAGTACACAAATGTTGAACTCAAAGCACAGTTTCACATAGCCCATTAATATCTTGATCATAACCTCGTTAGCTTCGTTTTGCAGTTCCACCAAGAAGCTACTACCCACTGACTCTGACCAATAGGTTTGGAATGCATATGTTCATAATTACAAAAGCATTAATCAACTATAACATTTAAACTCTCTCTCTCTATATTATTATAGTATAATTGAATACGGGCATTTTAAGGTAAAATGCGTGTTCGCGTTAATTCCCGTATTCTATTATACATTTATCAACTGCTTGTCGTAACTACACCATCATCGCTTCCTTATCCTTTGATGATCGCGGTCTGCATTCAAACCTCGGCCATTACCGTATTGATCTATTTGCAACGTATTCATCAAACATAATATTCATCTCTGCGATCTCAAATCCGACTGAGGACCATCGATCATATTGCCACACAGTGGATATTATGAGCCGCCTTGATTGATTGATTGTCGTGCCCCGTAATTAAACTGATAGCTTTAATTAAGTTTTCACATGAGATGACACATTCAATAATCTACGATTTTTTTAAGAGCGATGGGAATGTTGTTTGTGACTTTTAAATATAGGATCTTCTCTTAATACCTGGTGATATTTGTGAGAAGACTCTGTATAAGTAGTTTATGTTGTGGCTAAACCATTCTTTGCGTTGTCACTAGTTGTACCCTGAATCTTGTTATCACCGTCTGTAGACTATACTATTTACTGAAGATAAGACATCATGGTACTTACATACATAACACACTTAAAAAGCCACTGTATATAATAAAGATTTCTACTAGTTTAATGGCACAGGCGATTAAAGTTAATACAACAAATATTCAAGCGGTAAAGGAACAATAATGAACTTTAGATACTATCGTTTCGAGTGATTGATATCAAATACTTCCCTGCACTAATTAGTTCATTTAAGTTCCAAACCTACAAACGTAGTCTATTTCTTTTTCATCTTTATTTAATAAGGCTTTTAACTCTACGAGCTTAAGTCAGCCACATCACAACAAAAATAAAAAAATCTATACAGTTACAGTTATCTTCTTAAAGCTATGAAATATAAAATTATAAACACGTTTAGCTTCCATACTAGCTGGATAAACTAAAATATTGCTAAACATTCCTACGTCTAAATAATTCGAATATAAATTATTACATAACTCTTGCCTTTCTACAACATGAACCTTTTATCTAATTAATAATGTTTCGAAATCAACTAATTAAGCGTAGTCTATCAAAAACCGCAGATAGTCTTACAAATAGAGTAGTAAACTAGTTCTTCGTAAAAACTCTCCCGTACCATTCTGGTAAACATCAACATCCCGTATCCGAAAGGTTTATACCATCGTAAATCAATTCGTCAGTGCAAATGTACTATTTTTACGAACTCTAGTACAGTGTCGAGGTAAACTTAATCGAAAATCCAATGCTTCAATACCAGCTATTCGTAGATTCTACGAACGAAAGTAATTTAAACATCCAAATTGTATTCTATTAAAACCGTATAAATAAACTGATTGGTCATGAGAAGGCTGGATACCAATTTCGTTTTGCGTATTCGTAGTACTGACTCTAATTTCGATTGTAGGTCAAACTAAAGTTACGTTTCGTAGTAAAACTATATTTGAAACCCTAATTACGAACGTAATAAGGATTTTTAAACTCAAAAGTAATTGAGGATAACATTGTATTTATATTTGTTAATCACCACAAAAAGTGCTAAATTAATAAAGAGAGATGAAGTTAATAATTCAAAATAAAACTTATTTTAAGATTAGTGTTAAATGCCGTAAATATGTATTTTTTTCTATACTCCACTTTTGAGACACAATTAGTTAAAAAAAAGATCTATGGCATTTACTAAGTAAATCATCATCGTTTTTATATTTGGCTATCTAGCTGTATTCAACATAATACATCATTTCATCTATAGAAAAAAATATAATATTATAAAAAGCAATAAAATCAAAATCACTAATGACTGAATCAATATTAAAATTAGGCTAATAGCAGCGACCTCTATCACGCTCTCATTATCTACAACTTAACTACTCAACGCCTAATGTATGCCCACGCATTGATTACAATCAATACTCATTTTATTTTCGAATAAACAGAAATCAAAGAAACGTCAAACAGAGGTCAATGTTTTTAAATACACAATATACACATAGTATCATACCTTTTAAACCCTTAGGTATAGGTAGAGGTATATGAAGTACACCCACGTTTCGCCATTAACAATGTTCATCCCATGTAGTAGGAGCGAACCTATTGCCATTATATATACAAACAAAACTTAGACCTTCGAGAAATTCTCAATTCTGAACTGTTAGTATTTGGGAAAAAAGTATTCTTATTTGTCAAAAATATTTTCAGAAATCAATACCCAATTGCGATTGATTGAGATTCGATACCGCCCACGGAAAACACAACTCAATCAGCCATATTCTCTGCCTCATTATATATACGTAATATTTATCAATATTATTTCTTAGTAATTAAAGTATAATATATTCACAATAATTTGTTCATCAATGATAAGTGGTCAACCTAATGTCAAAGTTGTTTAAACTCCTTAAAGGTCATAAACGTGGCTTAATTTCTATTGTGTTAATTGTCATCGGGAGGGACTAATAGCGTCAAAAATACCGAAAACAGTCCTCTGAAGTCTAGACCAATGTTTCACCTCTGTTTGTGATAAAAGTTATTAAGGTCACCTTTATGTACCGCCTGTTATATTACTACCGGGATCGATTTACGTGGCCGCAAAACAAAAAGCTTATTTCGTTTCAAAGGTAGCTGAGAAATAAACTGCTCCTAAGCTAGCTTTGTCTCACAAGTCGTGGACAGATGGGTGCTTAGGACACCTAGTTTTTCATTTGCTAAGAACAAATAACGAAGAAAAAGGATGCCTGTAAAAGGCTGCAAGGTCTCAGCTTAATATAAATCGTAACTTCAACTGAACATTGAATTAATATATTGCTCAAAAATGTCGAAAGCAGGCAAAATTTCTATCAGACATTTTGAAATAATAAACCAATAAAAATGCTCAAAAAATAAGCAAACCAAACAATTTTGTAGTCCATAATCTTTCAGTGCGAAGCGTGTACAAAATGTCCAAAGATAGGTCGCCATCTATCACGGCGGCACAATAAAAAACTGGCTAAAACTGCGTATTCCGAATATCAAATGCTCGCTAGGACGACGGTTGACGTTCCAAATCACCTTTTTTAGGGATAATGCTAAGAATTATAGCAGTATTTATTGTTCGATTATGTTAAAGTCTACAGTGCGGTTCTATTTATCGTGTAGTATAGTTCTTTGAGGCACTTACGGCCTCAGCGAAGCGGTCCTTGCGAAATAAAATATCGTGGCCACATGAGATATTCGAGAACGATTTAAATTCTCGAAGCGTTCTGCTTTTTTATTTGTTCTTTTGTACGGTGCAAAATGAAAGCTAAGCTGAAGATTTCATTTTTTGTTATGTTTTTTTTTAGTCTTGTAGGCCTCAGAGACGTTAAGTGAAAACACCGTTTTTGCGAAAGAATTAATTACTACAGCTTACAGGACTGATGGTTAGTATAAAACTCAAATTAAAACAAAAGTTTCGTAGAAAATAGGCTAAATTTAAAACATCATAAAGAACAACTTTAACTGCAAATAAAACAACATATTAAATTCGTGAACTACTTTTATCTCTGGTATTTTACACACTTTACTCAAGCTGTAATTTACATAATCTGTTTAATTATTCCGTGTAATTGTAGCATTTGTTTAATTAAACGTTTACGATTTTTGTTGTTGAAACTGGCAAGCTGTAATTATGTTTAGAGCTCAGCAACTATCTCTAGGACTAAAGGCTTAATGCTAAAAGTTAGTTAGAGGCATAATTGCACAAGTTATGTACCTACTACACACGTAGTACGTTGGAACGATGGGCCGCTTTGAAAAACTTATGTTTGTGCTGTGATTCTCTAGAGATAGAGACTTTTACATGAAAGCATTACTAACTTAGTTAACTTAAAAGTCTGAATTGAACTCGTACAAAGACTATTCAGATCGTTAGGCTAAGTTTCGGCCTAATTGCAAATAATCAAACGAAGATCTATTAAATGTGCCCTCGTTAACGTGCATCGACTCGAATAATATAATTTTACACGTCGCATTATAGATATTATAGCAATTAATCCTTCCAAATAATACTGTTACATAAATTACTGTCCAATTTATCTCTTCGTTATTGGCAAACGCAAATATAACGAGTTTTCAGAATCCTACGTTGTTCTAATTTTGTTCATAATTAATAAATACAAACACTGGTTGTTACAACTGTAGCTACCTAACGCTTAACGCGCTAAACCCTAAATATTAGTACCGAGTATTACGCTCCTACTCTCCCTCGCAATTTCCCAGTTCCCCAAAACCAACTTTCAGGGATTCCTTCTAATTTGACGGTCTCATCAAAATTACTAAACAGTCACACCAGTCATTAATTATTTAACAAGCTCTCAAGTACATAAAGTATAATTTTAATTGAAGTTAGCTTTCAACTTTCAGCTTTCAAGACGTCCTTTACAAACTTGAGTAAAATTAAAATATCAAAATCAATTCGCCTTTGCTGTAGTTTCATTGAAGCAAAAGTTGGGCGTATCTTGACGTCAAAAAATAAAACAAACTAAGTGTAATTTTACTTTTACGATCTTCGGTTTGATCTAAAAATTGAAAGAGGTTTAATTGCTAGACTAATAACCTAGACTGTAATAGAAATCGATTAGAAATTTCAATCAATGCAGCCAACATTTATTCTAGTTAATATCTAGTAATTTCAGTGCAAATTGCGAGAACTAGTAGCCTAAAAGACAATTACGAATCAGAAAAGTAGCCGCAAAATACATACTATTCTATCGTCGTAAAAGTCTTAAATGGTTTTAAGTTGGCGAGACGTCTCGCGGTGACTGCTAAATAGATATAGGAACGTAGTTGCGCAATGTGCAGCTCGTTTCAAATACCTTTGTGGCTGCATCACTTACCGCGAGTTACTCTGAAGTAGAAATTTAAACTACCCTCTATATATTAACAGGAGGTTCTCTTGAGACTACACCGAGAATAGTTTGAAGGCCTTATAATCTGATATTAGTGGATAGTGGCTGAGAACCTGAGCTTGTTATTAATAATGAATTGTTTTATTTGAAGGCGCAATTGCAGCAACGGTCAGAATTGTTTTAGTAAGCATCGTAAGAATTGTTTGGGCCAAGCTATAGAACTATTTAATCAGTAAACTGTACAGCAGATTCCATGAAATAAATGGGGCAGACTTTTCACAATCTCGACCTAACTCTTACATTTAAAATATTTTATATTTATATTAACATTCCTCACATTCTAGGGTCTAAAAGCGAATCAAATATCAACACAGCTGACGCTTTTCAAAGTCCTAATATCCCCAGGTGTTATAAAAGTTATTTGAGACCTCATATTCTCTTATATTTTACATAATCCTGCCTTTGTGTGAAGGATAATTGTGTATTAGCTATTGATTTCTAACTAGAAACTTGACGAAGGCGTAGGAAGTATATGAAAATATTCTCCTCATTACTAACACCTCGTAAGTTCGAGTAGAGCCAGCAATAATAACAGATCATTTACTTGCTATGTACGCTTCCACGTGCCTTAATAGGTACTCGTCCACGTGGATACGTGGGTCGTGGGTGCATTCAAATGGTATTAAATCCTTTAGTAGCAAATAGATTTTCACCAGATAAAATACAGATTGTGCGGAACAATCTGCTTTTCCAGTAGGTACTGTGACCTCTTAACTAACTAAGGAATTAACTAATGGTCTAAAATATTAGGTCGGGGAAAAAGCCTTTTCGCATTATAATATGTATGAACTTGTAATAAAATCTTTTCTCTACACAAAAAAAGCTCGATATTTGGGTACCTCACGAGCTCACTGAAAGAAACGTAATGAACCGTGTACTCATTTGTGATTCTTGAAGCCAAAGAGATTTTATTACAAGCTCATACATACTATAATGCGAAAAGACTTTTTCCCCGACCTAATATGAGGAATTCGATGGAGTCGCGAATCGCACTAACTCCGTTGAGCCAAATACGCGTACCGAGGTTTAAAATATTGGATTCGTTTTTCAGAGATTTTCGTTCGTGATTATCCACGTGGCTTGCAAATTCCCGCAAAAAATCCTAGGTGAAAACCTAAAAAAACTTTCAAGAGTATTTGGTTAACCATTTAAAAATCAGTTTAAAGCCAAAAATATGGCTGTGTGCGGTCATTAAAGCCCAAATTCCCGAGGCTCCGTTTAAGTTCGAATCGTTCACCGTTGATGAATGAGACAATCAATTGCCTTTGACTTTTATAGGCATAGATTAATTAATAACGTGGAATGTATCGTACGTCTTTATTAGTAAACCGTCAATGTTTTAATTTAATTACTTTATTGCATTAGTAAATTATATTTGGACTAGTTGTTTAAATTGTAAGTTAAACAACAGTAGATATTTTATAGTTTCTATATTTGAAGTCGTTATTTTATGGTCGTCATTTGTTTTAATAATTCATATTAATAAATTAATTTCTACAAGTATTTTAGTTATTGATAGAATTTCAAATTTGTTATTAAGACGTCAATACAATAAAGTTATTATTTTCTGTTTTATTGTCAACATCTGTACGTTGAAAACCCATTTTATTCTAATCCATGCAAATATCATAAATGCAAAAGTGATCCTGTCTCGATATTGATATAGCTTTCAAATTACCTACAAAAATAGTTCCTACGGCGCCCGTTAGAGGCGCTGATCAGATTTTCATACAAAATTTTTCAATAGTTAGCCTTTATCATAAAACTTTGCATGCGTGCATGTCTTTTAAGTACATAACAAATAAACAGAACAAATATTCAATTATTCAACCTCTACAAACACAAGCTTAGGTTAAAGACCTTTTCGAATCTAGATCGCTGTAGATACTAGAACAGACGGCTTGACTAATAACACCTGCGGTCCGTAACTGATATGTAAAGCACTAGGCAACCATCCAACTACCACTTAACCACTTTGATTGATCGTGTCATTAGCCTCTTGCTCTTTTATATAGATGAAAGATGAGGAAAATATATTTAAAATTGGTCACTAATTAATTTTACTAAAAATATTCAATATAGAAAATTTTAGAGGAAGAGTAATTATCTTTTAAAACAGCATTTTCGCATCGTGAGCGATGTGTGATAATATTGAATATGTTATACCGTCAGAGCTAACGAAAGCAAGATTGAAGTAGGATTTACGCCGAATTTACATTCCAACCAAAAAATACTTGTAAGAACACCCAGTTCCAAGATATTTTTAGTACGAACATAATTATATTTCTAAGAAAACAACAAATCATTGCTTACACCTACACCTTCGCTACCGACTGACATAAAGTTGACCTCCTTTCCACACATTATCATATCTCATAAAAAAACTAAATAGTTCCGTGCTGTATAACAAATGTCATCATTCCTTCATTTTGTCGGAACATCCCCTAATATCAATAAAATGTGGGTAGCGGTAATTACAGCCCTTCGGTCATAATTTCATCGTAAATTGGCTCTTTTGATCCCACTACAGCGTACAAAATGTCGGTCAAAAGCGTGATAGAAATGTTTTTACGTTTTCACCAAGCTGTAAATATTTATTTTCGGTCATCATAATATTTTGAATGTTTATTACAAATTAGTTTGTTAAAGCTTAAAAATGATTCCGTTTTTATGTTCTAGATTCCTTTTTGAGTACCTAACGACTACACTTAAGTTTAACCAGCCGTGTCGTCGTATCGTAAGCTTATCACTGCCTCAAACATAATTTTTTTTAAAACAACTACACTGGACCATCAAGATTTTTAAGAATTTCTCTTTGGTTTTGTAGTCCAAGCGGTAACTAGCGTACGTGACCGTCGATCTCAGGTTCAAAAAAGTTGAGTGGAACGAAGGATATACGGGTATATCAGGCTTTCCTGTAGCGTGATTTTCTACCACTATCCACTGGGTTCACTATAGAGAAATTTTGTATGAAACCTTAAACAGTGCCTCTAACGGACGTCGTACGAACTATTTTTGCGCTGCGATTAGATGTCAAACTGTCGACACTCGATAGTACCGACTGCACAGAATCAGACAATTAGTAAAGTATCCTCCATTGACGTACCGTGTTGGGTGTACTCTGCATGTCCGTAATATAAAACAATAACGCTATAGACTGCACTTTGGTCCACAATCAATATATGTACATGTTAAGTATTATGAGTGTGTGATGTGAATTCTCTACATTCGGTACTGTCGAGTATCGAAATTTTGACATTTAAAATGTATTGCCAAAATAGTTCCTACGGAGCCCGCTAGAGGCACTAATCAGATTTTCGTGCAAAATTTCCCGATAGCTACCCGGATGTTGGTAATCGATAGTGGTAGAGAATCGGGCTGCAGTTCTCCTCTACCTGAACCGCATTAATTGTTAAGACATGATATGAATAAAACAAGATACTTACGTACAAACAGAACGCTAACTACAATGTTTCGTTTCGTCACAGCATTATGCAAGGGCTATCTTTTAAAGCACTAAAATATTAACGACAGTTCCCACAAATACAAGTCAGATAGAGCCATCACAGTAAAAGAAAGTATCGTGACACGAAGCCCTTTGATTTTACTATCAAAAAGGGTATAACCATAAAATCTAACGCCCTAATCTACAAGCCGTTGTATTTCCATCCAGCGGTCTCCATTTATTTTGATAAGAATAAATAATCTGTATTTTTACTATTATATTTAGCACCCTGTATTTAAATGACGTCATTATAAAAAACGGTGTTCTCGCACTCACTTTATAGTAACGTTAAACTGTTAAATATTTTTACTGGATATTAATGGGGAAGCCATTATGGAAATGTATTTCTATTAAACATAGACGAAATAAGCGCATTGACAAACCGTGACGACTTCATTTTATATTTTTACATTGGTAACTAATATATATTTTTTTTAACAAGAGACAAAATCAATACGTTCGATTTTTCTCAATTTTATACTGAACATAGGAAAGGAAAAGGTAACCTCAGTACTTGTAAATTATAATTATCTGCAGACTTATAGGTAACGTTGTTTCACCCACGATACAGTCCTTACAGATGTATATACATTATTCTAGTAAATAGCAAAATAAATATAAAAGACATGATTTAACACACAGTAGTGGACTCTTAAAAAAGAATCCTTTGACCGTTGCGTCCCGCCTTTTCCTAATTCTCTATTACGAATAGCGCAGCACTAAAACGTCACATAAAAGGAACGATTGCGATAGTATCTCGTAGAACATGCTTCATAAGCATCAATTCTTCTTTAGACGTTTTTAACTGTGGCTGTGTGTATTATAGGATGTTAAGTAGACGGTTCTCCAAACAAAAAAGGGAACTGAGGGGCGATATCATAAATATTTCGGTTGACAACAATTTGAAACCAACTATGCTGTTACATTGTTTTCTCTCTTCGATTACAGTGATTAACACATTACGTCAAAGCAGCAATGTGTACATAGTGGCGATCAATTTGAGTTGTCAACTGAGATATATGATAAACACGCTGGTTTAGACTAGAAAGTATCATATCTCCAAAACGGTGAGTTCTTATTTAAGTTAAATGGTATTAAGGTGTGGGCAGCAGTCTAGACCAGATGCCTTTATTAATCGGACAACCGTCTCTCTAACGTATACTCTCTTTATCTTACTTTTTTCATTGTTATTTCTAAATAATCAGTAAATCAAGAGTTTTCTAATAGCTACAATACTGTGATTAAAAGTCAGTTATAAAATTTTAATATGGTATTTCAAACTGTTGATTCGTAAATGAAAAGAAAAAACTTTTAGAGACAAAGACTTAACTCCCAAAATTATGTATGTGAACACAAATTAAAGGAGTTGAATATTACCCAAAAGCAGGTCTTTGAAGATTACCCAAAAAGGGTATCCCAGCTAACGAGCTATAGTCTGTGTGCATAGTCCTATAGTCTATAATACTATAGGCATCTTTAGGTTCAACCCACGAACGCACAGCAATTATTCCAATTGTTTTTGAGCCGTTATGTTAATTTAACTGTTGTTTGAAAGCAAACTTTGTTCAAAGGCAGCCATTAGACAGAATTGCATTGTTGTTGATTAAACACCGAATTTTAATACTGTTGATATTGTGATATCGCCTTTATTTATTTTTGTAACAGATGTTTTGAATGATAATAATATATTTATTTGATAATACTTTATTTATTTGCTAAATGTTGTAAACACGAAAGTAATATTTTAAATGAATAAATTGTTTATTTAGTTTTGTATAAAATTAAACCATACGTAGGTTTCATTGAACAGAAAATTAAACAAATAATTTCACTAACAATGGGTCATTACGAAAGTAATGTAAACGTTAATAAAATTAGCTCAAAATTTTTAGTTCACATTAAGGATAGTTTGTAAAAATCGTACCAAGTGGCGTTTTTTGGTATATCCCTATGGGACAAAAGGCGTGATTATATTGTATGTAAAATTAGCTCAGTTATAATGAACCGTACACTTTCTCATTACCACATGTGTTGTAATCAGATAACTACTGTTTATTTATTTAAAGTCCAATCTGTCATTTGTTGACTGTTTGATAATTGTAGACACGCCACTTTCAGATAAAGAAAAGGTTATTGTTCTTTCCAATAATAAAACAAGAGCTATACCGTCACTTTTTATACTTTTGAGGCAGCGTAGTGTCACCCCTATTTTGGCTGGTTATGTCAATTTTAATAGAGGCAACACTGTTGCCATTTTGCAGATATGTTGATGGGTTACTATAAGGAATATCACAGTGTCACTGAAATTATGTAAAACTCACATTTTTATCAGTCCGGCAGCATCTATTACCTACTTTATAAATGTAGCACGTTCAACATTCAGAAAGCACAAATGGGACACAAAAAAACTGAAATCGGAGATTTAATCTTCAATTAAATACTTTTCAAAAAACTTTACTCTTTATTTATTAACCCTGAAATATTTCGGGTCTATGAAAGCAATATGTCTATTGAAACACATCCTGCGGTAATATCACTAAAATACCTTGTGTTTAGGGTACAGTAGAGTTATTTCAGATTCTCCGGGAACTCTTGTGGTGACGTCAGTGACCAGATTAATTCCTACATAGCAGAGGGAAATATTTAATAGGGTGAAATCTGAATAAGATTGAAATATTTACACCATACCCTTGCAGGGGCCAAACAAATAGGGATGGAGGCTATTTTGAGCATAGACATGAACTACTGTTAGAATATATAACAACACAAGGTAAAGTTCACTGTGCAAGGAAATAATATTTCGATTCTAATGAAGTTTTTCACTAATAAAAATTATTAACTCACATCGAAATTTAACTAATAAAAATACTTTTCGGCACTTTTTCTAACTATATTTTTATAACTTCACAGGTTGCATTGAGATACTTTGTCCGTCAACACAGACAGCATTAAAAGACAACCGCGCTGTCCTTAGATAAATGCCATACAATTAAAATTAAAAGCAAACATCGAGTTTGTCAAACGCACTTTTATACAAAAAGATAGACACTAGGCACTAGTACAATTCTTTCAGAGACATCGTGTCATCTCAATTCTATACTCTCTGGTTTATCTCTAATATCACATTTATATTAAAGCCTCAGCCCTCCTTAGTTTGAGAGGAGACCCAAAGGGGAGGACAGCAAAGAGTAAAAAAAACACGTTTTTCACTGTTATTGCACTTAAGTATTAAGTAATCTATCGTAAAATGCACACGAGATTGATCAAATATTTATGTATACTCTTGAACATTTCAGTAAAGCAGTTAAAATTTACAACACACTTAATCAGTGTTTGAGTTACGTCGATAAAAAATACATAAATTACGTAATTTGATACAATAGTAGCAACAGAAACTTTGCATTTCTTTTGTTGCACACACAAATTCTTTTACATTGTTTTTTGTATAAACTTCGTTTGTTTCTTTGTTGGGAATAATTTTTGTAACTACGAAGCTATTTTTTCATATTTTCGATTGTGGATCCGTGAGAGAGAATGTGTTTTATAGTATGTTTAGTGCGGCATTATTCAACATTCATGTTATTTCTGAATAACGTTTTGTCACGGAAAATATTTCCTCGTGTAAAATTTTGCAGGTAGGAGCTATAAAGTCTCTAATTTCAGAAATGTAATTTTGTGTCTAACTGCAGAACCGATTCAAATTTATGGCAACTAAGAAAACGTCATTTGTATGAACTTTTTTAGTGAACGAAATTCATGGGGGCATACTTAATGTACAGTAGCAAGATTCTCTACAGACGGTACTATCGAGTATCGAGAATTTTACATTTTAAATGTACTGTGAAAATAGATCGTACGGCCCCACTAGAGGCGGTTGTCAATAGTCGATAGCAGTACAGAATTGCTACGCATATCAGCAAATAAAGATAGACGTAAATGATACGTAGGTATCTCTATACCGACTACACGTCCAATGACAGGAGTTCATTACGTTCAAACACATGTAGTATTTATAGCAACACTATAAATATAGCATGTATATTTACTTATTGCATTATTTTTACAATAGCCAAATACGCAGAGTATTAAACAAGTCCAAATATACACGTGATTTTGTCTGATAAAAGCAGGGTTGCACGGTTATAAAATGTCATTTAACAATGACAATAATTGTACTGCTGACTCCAGAAAAAATATTCAACAAGCTTTAGGCATGTTTATTATCGAATTTTCCTTGGAGTAACTGACATTTCGGCGCAGATTTCAGGCCGCAGGCTAAATGACAGAGTTCTATAATATATTAAACATGCAACGTAAAAGTTTTCGAGCTATAAGCTTGTTTTTTAAACAATAAAATTTAAAATGTATTTTACTGTACTGTACATTACCAGGAACGGTAAAAATCAGTAAATCAAAAAGCACTAGTAATAAAAATACGGGATGAGTTATATTCATTCCATTTCACCAACCAAAAAGTTCTCAGTGCCTATATTTATTTGAACCACCCAATTAATTTGAAAACGGTTGAACACTTTTAATTGACGAAAATAGTTACTGTTAATTGGTCTTCACGAGAACAAAATCAAAGATTCAGACAACCCTAGTTGTACTATATAGTAACATATTTTTATTGGGTATAAGTACTCCTATTGTACCGATTAGTCCTTTAGTATCAAACAAAGATGGGGAACAGAAACAGCCCGTAGTGTGTTTAGTGTATTTTTATATTTGTTTATCTTATAGAAACTTCTAATTCTAGATATATAGCACCTAACTATATATAGATAAGTAAATATCTTTAATACTCATAGAAATATGGCGAGTGAAAAAAGAAATGTTGGAGAAAGAAAAGGGACGACTTATAAACAATGGCTAGCTGCTTTAACAGGTATCGTTTGTTGAGTAAATTATTTACTTAGACAGCTAGTATGCGCAATAGTTAAGATTGTTGTCATAGTAAGCAGTTAACGCAGAAGAGTACCCTTTTTGATTATGAGGATATTTTACGCTTTTTTATCTGTTGAATAACAGAAGTGATATCAATAACTTTCATTTTTTATAATCAATTTTATTAACGCATTTAAATGCATAGCAACTACCTTAACTATTTCGCAATGCACGCAATCGCACTTAATAAAATAGTTTAAATAGAAACATAAAATTTTCGGATCCGAGATAAAGTAAGGAAAAATCCTATCAATTTAAATATTTCGTGGCTTTATAAACCCCTTTTGAATTTCACCTTCAAAAACGACATGCCGCTTCAAATTTCAAACATAATCAATGGAATCAAGAGTTTATTCTGAAATTACCCTAACGGATGTTTATATAAAGTAACTTTTACATTAACCTGAATCAGTCTGTAATTAGGTCAAGTAACGGTTTTACTTCACGCAGCACGGGGACTGTTCCGCTACGGTGTTATGACAGTTCTACAATGGTCTACAAACAATGTAGTTTGCTATACTTGCTGCCTCTTCTATAACCGTCCTATGTGTAAATAATCAATACCATCCCGTAAGGTATATGAGTATGTATGTAAGTTGTATTGGCAGAAAAGCTATATTATGAAAACTACGTCTTAAATATATAAACAAAAAATGTTTAATCTGAAAGAGGCTTTGTTTTAGTCACAAGCTGAATGAAATGTTTATCTTACATTAATACTTTTTGTTTCTTCGACTATAAGGTTTTAATGTCTCAATGCCTGGACTTTTTTAACTCATGCTCACCAGGGATTTAATTGTAACTTAATGTTTTCGATATGTTTTAATATTATGTTAGCGCTACGGTGCAACCATAAACTGTCTTCATTCGATACTGTTTTGGGTCGTGGAAATAAGAAAAACTCAGTTGAGTCAAGTCAAAAACAAAGAAAATTTCATTACTAAAAATGGTAGTACACTTACAGGTCAAGTCATATCAAATATCTTTAATAGTCATCGTTATCATTTCAGCCAACACAACACTCCTGACATACGGCTTCCAGTCAGGCTGGGTGGCACCGATGACAAGTATCTTACAATCTGAAGAATCTCCTGCAGGAACACCACTGAACGACACAGAAATGTCTTGGGTGGCCAGTTCAATATCCCTGTTCGCGTGCTTGGGAGTCCCACTATTTGCTTACACTGTCGATAAAATTGGAAGGAAAAAGACTATTTTAATTATGGCTGTATTTCAAACGGTAAGTTTTCTTATTCATAATCTTCGTATTGCATTTTCGTGTTGGAGACTTTCAGTTGCAAAAAAAATAGGATTTTTAAATCGAAAGTTGAACTTCAGGAATTTAAAAATATTTCAATGTAGCTATTAAATCTTGTAGCCAAACCGGTAGGCTTACTAAACAAACCAATCCCCAACTTTCACTTGACGTAGTGGACTCAAAGTCTAACCTCACACTCAGGAAGGAAATCTTAGCCCAAGCAGTAATTATTAATGGTTTTTATTGTTATTACAATATGATATTTACAAGAAAAAAGTTACTGCCGAATTAAAACCTACTTCTTTTTTTTTAAGAAGGTTAAAATTATTTTAAAAAAGAGATAAATAAATCAATATCTAAAAATATATTCAGTCTATAACTGTCATTTGCGCCACTGGTCGACGTCGACAATGGTTTAAATTACCAACCCATTTGAGATCATTAGTCTCAATAGCTTCTAATGAAATAGTTCAAGGCTGTGACGTCACGTCAATATTTACATCGCCCCATTAATTCACGGAATTGAAGAACGATGTCCGTGAACCTCATTAATTATTCAGTGTTCTATCGTAGATATTAATCGGATTGACTTAGTACTAACTACTTTGTAAGGTAAACTTTGTTTTGTAATCACTCGATTTTGGCTTTTATTATAAGAACTAGCCGCACCCCCAGCTTGTCCAAGGTTGACATGTTAGGTAGTCTGTAGTCTTCCTTATGAATGTGGTTATATATTAGCTTAGCCTTTGTTGGTTATTAATAAAAAAATAAATTTAGAAATTACTGCCCCACTGTTGGGCTAATGTCTTTACCCAAAATAAGTAAAGGGTGGCCCCTTTCTCAATTAGTTCTTTAGTTCGTCACACTGCTGAAGCTAATGCGGGTCGTGGATTTAGGGCTAGTTTTAGAAATAAGATTGTATTTATAGTTTTTTGAAACTATAAATTTCAAAATACTGTACTCCAAACTCTGTGGTAGTAACAGAAAACAACATTAGAGATTATCTGCATCTAAATCTACATTATTTACTTCAAACGAATATTATAAAAGACAAAGTAATATCATAGGTACATAATGTCATGTTCGTACGTCTCTCGATTTAATTATTGCATATATTATATACAATTTGAACTATAATCATAGAAGATTAAGCACAGCTGCAACGATGTATTTCTCGAACAAAGGTTGAGATGTGAATGTCGCTTTGACCATACCACTGTAACTCATTTGCGTAATCTAGGTTCTAATCGAACTGTAATTGAAAAGCGCCTTTGTGGCTCGTAGATTAATGAGGGGTTAGAACTATTGTAAACTATACCTGTCTAGGGCATTGATGCTCTTGCAAGTAACATGTAATAATGTTAAACGGTCGAGTACTGAAATATTACTCAAGCGTAAGTATTGAATTTTATGCACTTTTACACAATATAGTCTTTTGAGGGCTATTTAAAATTGATTGAGTATGTATTGAGTAAAAGATAATGATTTTATGTTCATAATAAAAAAAAACAAAATTGTTGTACATGAATGTTGTACTTCGTTTACAATATTCATTATTTGTGATTGGAACCTTTTTTTAAACAGAGAATTGCCTGTAGTAGAAAAAATGTTGAAAAAAAAAGAATAATTTTTTAATAATCCATTTGGAATTGCGCTGGGTGTTAGGGCTCCATTAGGTAAATGCTATTACCCCCTCGGGGAGTTTCCACCTTGTCGTGGTGAGGGGGCTCAGTAGCCGTGGCAATCCAGCCACGGTGAAGCTAGGAGGGACTCAACCCGTAAGGCCTGACGTTTGTCGGGTTCGGGGGCTACCGCCTCTTTCGAGGTGGTGGTCGCGAGGAAGAAAACCTCTATAAAAAATTACCCTCTGGCGGCTCCGTTCCTCATCCCACAAACCTTCGGGTCGGTGGTATGGGGAGCGGTTCTGGCTGGTGCGGCGGGAAGCAACGGCAGGTAATCTCCTCGCGGAGATTGCTGGCCGGGGCTTCTAGGCCAGTGGGGGGGAGGACGGGCTCACCCGGATTCGGTATCGTTTCCAGGTGGGCAGACTTCAGTCACCGTCCTCAGACTCGTTAGCCCGGTGGAGGTGTCGTGGTCACGTCTCGCGGCCACTGCTGGGACCGAGGGCCTTGCCTTAATTGGCTGGGCCAAGAGGAGAAAACCTCAATAAAAAACATTAGGTTAAAATGCCCGTGAAACCTGCCCGACCTCACGGAGTAGATAGGGTTACCCAGGTACAGGGGGCTCTGCCTGGGTGGACGGTATATTTCCCCCATACTCGTGGGACTAGATATGAAGAATTCAAAATTAAATAAAAATACCAATAAGGGAAGAGATGACGAGGTCCCTGATGGGGACGAGGGGGTATTTAGGCGTCCTACAACGCCTGAAGGTACCCAGGGGGTAGAGGGAGGCGGAGGGGGTTCCAGACCCCTGACGCCCGGAGACGGTAACACGCTCGCGGAGTTATCCGAGGGACGACCTATGTTTCTCAGGCGTCCCTCGATTAGCGATAGCGAGTCGGGAAGGGACGGGGCTTCTTCTACTGGCAGAACCCGTCAGTTTAGAAAGGTGCGCCCGGAGGCTCAAGAACTTGGCGGGTGCTCGGTCTCTGGGAGAAGTAAAGGTCGGAAACGATCCGTGTCGGCCACGCACCAAGAAACCGAGCCTCTAGTCGCGGAGACGCCACGAAAGGGAAACAAGAAGAAGCGTGGAAAGACGCGTTCCCCTCCCGGTAGTGCGGCGGATACGGACGTGGCCATGAGTGCTGGTGAAGACAGTGCTCCACAAGTGGAGGCGCCGTCTGACCGGGAGCTAAAGGAGCTGCCCGCATCTGACATCGCCCAGCTGGTTTTGCGGCATATGGACGCCGTCCGCCACGTTGCTGATCGCTCCGCATGTCTTAAGGGAAACTTTGTGCGGTCTCTTAAGGAGGCGGAGAAAGGAGTCCGGCGGGCGGCGTCGGAATTAAGTTGCCGGTCCGCCACAGAGGAGAACATCAGGCTGAAGGCGGAAAACCACCACCTTAGTCTCAGGGTCGATCTCCTCACTAAGGAAGTGGCGGCCCTGAAGGAGATGGTGAAGCCACCGCTGGCTCACTCAAGACCATCCGAAACAGACTCCGAGGCGAGGTCTGAATTCGACCGTAAAATTGCCGATTTTCGGCTGTTTTTAGACGCCCGCTTAGGGGCCATCGAGGCTAGGCTGCCGCCGGAGCCTCGCCTCCGCCCTCCTCTGGCAGCGGACAAAGCTAAAGGGAAGGCGCAAGCAGTACCCACCTTTGAGACCAATGCCGCAGTGGCGCATGACCCTCCGGCCTCGGCCCCTTCTTTGGTTCCCACATCTTCCACTCCGGGAGATGGCAAGGCCGCCAAAGGCAAGGGCAAAGGCAAGGGAAAGGGGAAGAAGACGGGCGGTAGCGTCGTGCCGCTCCATGCCGCAGGTCCCGCCCCAAGCCAAACTGTAGGGGACCTATCGGTGGCCCCATCGGATCCGTCACCCCTTACAGAGGGGTGGAACATAGTAGCGCGCAAGCGCAAGGAGAAGGGGGCGAAGGTCGCTGCACCGGCGGAGGCAACAGTAGCCGCGGTCGGTAAGCCCCCTACTAAGAAGCAGGAGAAAGCGGCGATCCCGCTGCGCCCCCCGTCGACGGCTGCGATAATCTTGACGGTGTCGCAGGATGCCGTCAAGAAGGGCGCTACCTACGCTGAGTTAATCGCCAGGGCGAAACAGAACATCGTCCTGGCAGATCACGGCATCAGCGGGATTGCCAAAATCTGCGTCGCTGCCACAGGTGCCCGAAAAATGGAGATCCCCGGGCCAGACGCGGAAAAGAAGGCGGACTCTCTTGCAGAGAAACTAAGGGAGGTCCTGGGGGGTGACGCCATAGTGTCCAGACCCTGCAAGTGCGTGGACATACGGGTCCGGGGTCTGGACGACTCTGTCACCCCAGAGGAGGTGGCCCGGGCGATATCACATGTAGGGGGCTGCCCAGTAGATGCGGTTAAGGTTGGTGTGGTCCGCAGTGGCCCGCGTGGAGAGGGAACGGCTTGGGCTAAATGCCCAATCCCAGCCGCAAAAAAGGTGGTAGATGCCGGAAGGCTGCTGGTGGGGTGGGTCTCGGCCCGGATTAGCGTCGTCGAACCCCGCCAAATGCGCTGCTTCCGGTGTCTGGGTGTAGGACACACGCGGGCCGTGTGTGACTCTGTATGTGACCGCAGCGACATCTGCTACCGCTGCGGTCAGGCTGGGCATAAGGTGGGTCAGTGCTCTGCCGCGCCGCGCTGTGTCCTATGCGCAGAGGCAAAGTTGCCGGCAGAGCACCGTCTTGGGGGTCCCTCTTGCAGAGCCCCCAAGCCCAAGAAGAAAGGAGGAAATGCGTCGCTCAAGACGGGGGGTAAGGCCCCCCAGAATATTAAGAGCGGCCAGCCGTCACAGGCCGGGGAGGCGATGGAACTCGGTAACTAAATAATGGCCGAGATCAGCCTCCTCCAGGCGAACCTCAACCACTGCGCCGCTGCGCAGGATCTTCTCCTCCAGAGTATGGCGCAGTGGTTGATACACGTAGCAGTGGTCTCCGAGCCCTATATGGTTCCGGCCCGTAATAATTGGGTCGGGGACCTGACGGGCACGGCGGCCCTGGTAAGGTTGGCGTCGCACGGCTCGCCACCTTTTGAAAGGGTGGCGAGGGGTCGCGGGTGCGTGGCGGCGTCAATGGGATCCGTGACGGTGGTCGCATGCTACTGCTCTCCGAACTGTGTCCTGTCTGACTTTGAGCAATTCCTTCAAGAGGTGTCGAGGCTCGTCAGATGGGCACACCCCTCCCCCGTTCTCGTGGCCGGGGATTTCAACGCCAAGTCTGTGGCGTGGGGATCTCCGGCAACTAATCCCAGGGGTCGGGCGCTGGAAGAATGGGCTGTATCGCTCGGGTTGGTGCTGACCAACCGGGGTTCGGTAAACACGTGCGTGCGCCAACAGGGTGGCTCGATAGTGGACCTCACGTTCACTAATGCCGCTCTGGCACGCCGTGTCCGGGACTGGAGTGTGCTGGTGGAGGTCGAGACAGCATCTGATCACCGGTATATCCGGTATCGGATTCTCCCTTCTCCAGCCGCTCCGAACAGTCCGGGTCGGGCCCCGCGCGGGGCCGGCCCGAGGTGGGTGCTGGGGCGTCTCGACCGAGAGCTGCTGGTCGAGGCGGCCCTAGTGCAGTCGTGGAGTCCAGCGCCTGGGGGTCCGGTGGACGTGGAGGCAGAGGCCGAGTGGCTCGTGGACGCGATGACACGCGTATGCGACGCGTCCATGCCGCGGGCCCGCCACTGCCCTCCTAGACGTCAGGTGTATTGGTGGTCTCCGGAGATCGCGCAGTTTCGACAGAACTGCGTGATCGCTAGACGCCGATACGCCCGAAGCCGGCGTCGTCGCCGCAACGAAGCCCGCGAGGCCGAATTATATGCCGCCTATAGGGACTGTCGTAGAGCCCTATCGGTGGCTATTGCGGAGGCCAAACAGAAGGCTTGGGAGGAGTTCCTGGAGACGTTGGACCGTGACCCCTGGGGGCGGCCCTATAGGATGGTACGCGCCAAACTGCGCCCTTGGGAGCCCCCAGTGACGGAGAGTCTCCACCCTGAGTTCCTGGAACAGGTAGTAGCAGGCCTGTTTCCGGACCGGGGGGAACATCCTCCCCCATTTGCAGCCGCGGCGGCGGCGGATTCGGAGAGCGGTGGCAGCAGCAGTGAGGAGATTGAGGAAGCAGTCGCGCCCGAAGTCACCTTGGACGAGTTGCACCGGGCGGTGGATAGGCTGAAGGGCCGTAACACCGCTCCGGGGCCCGATGGAATTCCCGGTCGGGCATGGGCATTGGCTCTGCCCAACGCACTTGAATCCAGGGTGACGTGGCTGTTTTCCTCGTGCCTGGCGCAGGGTCATTTCCCCCGTAGGTGGAAGACGGGGAGATTGACCCTGATCAAGAAAGAGGGACGCCCGCCAGATTCTGCGTCGGCTTTTCGTCCCATCGTCTTGCTCGATGAGGCCGGCAAGCTCTTTGAGCGCCTTTTGGCAGCCCGTCTCACCGAGCACTTAATGGGACCGGGACCAGACCTCTGCGACTCGCAGTTCGGGTTTCGCAGGGGCCGGTCTACCATTGACGCGATCTCGCGGGTGAGATCCCTGATTGGGGATGCAGTAAAAGGTCGAGGGGTGGTTGTGGCGGTGTCTCTTGACATCGCCAACGCCTTTAACTCACTCCCCTGGAGCTGCATCCTCGCTGCGCTCAGCCACCACCGCGTGCCGGAGTACCTGCGGAGAGTGTTAACATCTTACCTCTCCGACAGGTCCGTGGCGTATCCCACGCGGGACGGGTGGCGCCAGAGGGTCGTCAAGTGCGGTGTTCCACAGGGGTCGGTACTTGGTCCGACGCTGTGGAACATCGGCTACGATTGGGTGCTGCGGGAACCACTCGTGGCGGGGGTCGACGTGACTTGTTACGCCGACGATACCCTCGTCACGGCCCGCGGCGATACATACCCGGAGGCGGCCCTCTTGGCCACGACCGGCGTCGCCGAAGTCGTCAGCCGTATTCGGCGCCTGGGACTCGTGGTTGCCCTAGAAAAATCCGAGGCCATTTGTTTTCATGGGCCTCGGAAGGCGCCGCCGGTCGGAGCGCAGCTAGTGGTGGGCGGAGTTCCCATTAGCGTTGGTAGGTCGATGCGGTACCTAGGCATCGTCCTCGACAGCAGGTGGAACTTTCGGGAGCACTTCCGTCGCCTTGCACCCAAACTTGTTGGAGCTGCTGGGGCACTGGGAAGATTGCTTCCGAACCTGAGGGGGCCCTCGGGTGCATGCCGCCGGCTTTACACCGGCGTTGTGCGCTCGATGGCTCTTTACGGGGCGCCCATCTGGGTGGATGCCCTGAATCGCCGGAACACTGCGGTCCTTCAGAGACCGCAACGAGTGATGGCGAACAGGGCCATACGGGGATATGTGACCGTCAGCTTTGGAGCGGCATGTGTCCTCGCCGGGACTCCCCCATGGGACCTCGAGGCTCGTGCCTTGGCGGAACGTTACCGCCAGGCGAGAGCAGAGAGGGACACGGGGACCGGGTCGCTGTCAACGGGGGCACTCGCGCGGCGTGAGTGCCGCGACGAAATCCTCCGGCAGTGGTCCGAGCGGTTGGTAGAGCCAAGCGCCGGTGTTTTGACCATCGGCGCTATCCGACCGGTCCTGGATCGGTGGGTCAACAGGCGACACGGGTCGATGACCTTCCGGCTGACGCAGGTCCTCTCCGGGCACGGTTGCTTCGGGAGATACCTGTGCCGGATCGGCAGGGAGTCGACGATGGCTTGCCATCACTGCGGCTGTGCCGAGGACACGGCGGGACACACACTCGCCGTGTGCTCGGCGTGGTCGGTGCCGCGCGCGGCGCTTGTTGACGCCATCGGAGCCGATCTGTCACTCTCGACCGTGTGCCAGGCCATGGTCGACAGTGACGAGGCATGGAGCGCCATGGTCACCTTCTGTGAGGAGGTGATCAAGCGCAAGGAGGAAGCGGAGCGGGCCAGGGAGCTCGATCCCCTCGCTGACCCAAACCGCCGACGCCGCGTCGGGCGCAGGCGGGCGGCGCACTTGCGCCGCCTTCCTCCTTAACTGGAACCTCCGGGTGACGGAGATGGGACTTCCGTCGCCCACAGGAGAGGTGAGGTTCCCAAGATAGGTGATGGGCGGGTGGTGTCACGTCCATCGTCTATGGTGTTTGATGCCGTCACTATCCACCCAGGCGGCATCACCCAAGGTAGGGCCCCCCAGGTAGGGGGGCGAGCCGCGCATGGCGTGCGTCTTGCGGTACTAGCTTATAGCGGTTATCCCGGCGCACGTCTTTGCGGAAGCGGTTGGACACTCGTCAGGTTTTTAGTGGGCTCTACGGCGGACCACATACCCCGTTTGCGCAGTCCCAGTGCGGCGGGGACCTAGCCGGTGGGTCGACCATTTTAGCGACCCCGATTGGTTTCCCTGACGAAAAAAAAAAAAAAAAAAAAAAAAAAAAAGGTAAATGCTATTATAATACAAAGAAAAAAAAAATCCGTTATCTGAAGCTATGGAACAGACTCTTCAAATCTTTTCTAGGAAAAATGTCCTATTTATCCGACGAAAATGTCAAATTTTAATACAAGAATAAATACAATATTTTAGGAAAAGCTTAACCAATACTAAGAAACAAATTTTTATCACCAAAATCGAACGATAAAAATGCCCAAAACAATTTCACTAACGAATTTATTCTATTCCAGCTATGTTGGATAATCAACATCCTCTCTTCAAGCACAGCTAGCTTAATAATTGGAAGGTTCTTTGGTGGTCTTTCGTCTGGCGGCTGCTATAACGTAGTCCCCATGTACGTGAGAGAGATCAGTCAGGATGACATCAGAGGGATATTGGGATCTTTCCTAATTTTACTCCAGAATATTGGGTTTTTAGTCATGTTTGCCATGGGTTTTTATATGGACTATTATGTGGTGCTATACATAGTAGTGTGGATACCAGTCATCACGATTGTTATGATGCTGTTTGCGCCCGAATCTCCTGCTTTCTTGGTGAAAAAAGGACTGAATGATGTGAGTTTTTCAAAATATATGGTTTGATTTATTAGACGCTGGCGTTTTAAGAATAACGTTGATTGATTTTACACTCACAATTACTTTTATTTACGATTGATAAGTCATGTCAATGAACCTGAACAACTTGGCGCATCATAAAGGACACAACAAAATAAAAACTAATGCAAGAAAATCATGTTATATACACCTTTTATCTTATTTATTGAATGTCGTTACATTTATTTTTACGTTACGTGATCTAAAACATCAAAAACTACTAAAGGCAGCTTAATATTATTCTGAGAGTAAAACTTATCGAAGGCAACTGTCAATTAAATCTAACGAATATTTATATTCATCGTTTGTTTTATGTCTAGGTGTCCAAGGTTATATCCACAACCACGAACACGGAATACACGTTGAAAAAAAACAAAGGAATTATTTAGTATTTAAAACTTCACAACAGTGCTTTCACAAACAGTTTTTCCAAGAATAGTACTCGAAACAACAGATTCAGTATTTATATTTATTGTGTAGTAAAGTCGTTCAAAGAGCTGGAGAAAAATGTTCCTTATTTTAAATATTCGGTTTAGAGAAGAGCGATTTCCTGCAACTATCGGCTATCGACAACCGGCTAGATACTCACAAATTTTATACAAAAATGTATAGTGGGATTCTCTACAGTAATTACTTTACAGTATTGAGGGTTTGACTATTAAAATGTACTGCCAAAATAGTTCCACCGTCGCCAGCAAAAGGCGCTGACCAAATTTTCATACATTTTTTTCGATAGCGAGCCAGTGTCAATAATCGATAATGGCATAGGATCGCTTGTACTGATCACTAGTAGACTCTTGTGGGCTTCCTGGGAACTATTTATGCAGTACGTTAAAATATCAAACTATCGATACTCGATTATACCGCCTGCAGAAAATCTTGCAACAGGAAGCGTTTTATATTTATTATATTCTAGTGTTTACTCCTTACCATATTTATGGGCTGCAATTATACAACCTCAGTCCGCACAAACGATTTACTGGCAGTCTCGTTAATACCAGTTCATTACGTTCCAAGTGATATATTTGTGCGCAAAGCGACGGTAATGAGGCTATTTACTAATCCATTAATGAAGCGAAAACATGTCCATACAACAATGGTAGAAATGGAACAAGAACGATGATTCTATCTCGTGAATTTCTGTTTACAAATTCGCGATTCTTGAGTTTAAACTTTGTAATGTTGACGACGATGGACGGGAATTGTCAAAAAGTAAAATTTAACGAATAAAAGTTGTTAAATTTTGATACATAATTATGATGACTTGAGATTTTATTCGAGTTGTTAATAAAATTAAGTTAAAAAAAATTGGTAACGTAGCATTTGAAAAATAAAATTATTGAAAATATAATTTTATTAGACAACGAGCGAAGCAGAGAATGTCTTTCGTCTGAATGATATGGCAAATAGTGAGCACATGTGTTGAACAAAATTGTAAAACTACTACAAAATATATCACAGAAAATCTTGTTTAAAAGTTCTATTGAAAATGTTTAGGTAACAACACAGACATAAATATGTGTACCAACGTAGTATAAAAACAGATGAGCCAACGTTCAGACATGCAGGTGCAATCCCTAAGGACGGCATTATTCAGGCGAAATAACTTCAAAGTTATTTTTGTCCATTATGAACTAGACAGCACTAATTTTATAAAGAATGGCTTTGGCTCTGCTTAGGGGATTTATAAAACACTGCAATATTTCGCGATAAAATTTTATTAGTATCAGTTTATACTAAAGGGCAAAAACCTCCCGTTTATCATTCTTTGTCTATCTCTGTCTATAGTTATTTGTTGGTATTTTTTTATAAGAGTCTCGCACCTCACATACCACCAATATTTTTCAGTATATTGGTACGTACGTACGTACGTACGCTCTGCTTGTTTGCTGGGACACACTCAGTACGGAGTTTTACTACAATCGGTGCTATTAAGCATCGAGAATTAAATATTTATAATGTATTCTGAAATTAGTTCCTAATGTACACGCTAGAGGCGCTGATCAGGTTTTCATACAGGTATCTGGAGGATGGTAGGAAATCGCGCATTACGTGAAAATGATTTCACGATATACCGTTATAAATATTATAATCTACGGATCCAAATATGTAAATGTTCGAAACAGTTCTTGAATTCTGCTGGGGTGTACGTTCTAATATATTTTAGTGCTAATTTCAACATGTCCGATAGCTCCTCGTAGGCAATAAAACATGTTTATTGCTTCTGGAATAGGTACCACCACCTGTGACATCAAGATGTATTATCGGCCCGAACTCAGGCAATTTTATATGGTTACATGTTATATTGTAGGTATGTAAATTAATACTGAATAAACGGTACATTTGTGGCTATTATTACTTTCCTTGATATGTTATTAAGTAGAGGAGCTCCGTAAATGTATATTGCAAAGTATTAATTAACGAAGGACATCAAAGTACATACCTATATAATTTTGCTGTCCGCTCCGAGGATAAATATTATTTCCATCTTGTTAGCTTAGAGACAACAAATGGTTCAGTTTATTTACCTACGTACATTTAAAAAATAACAATTACTATCACTTAAAATTATTATGCGACATATTTACAAACGTATAGAGCAAATACTCTAGTAATGAGCAGAGAAAATTAAAACCCAGTGTTGGATGGTGGCTTCCCTACTCTCGATATTAGCTGAATCCTTTTATTTGCTAGTGAATGTATAAACGGTTTTAATTACTTTGCAGGAAGCAGCGTCAACGTTGTCGGTGCTACGAGGGCTGGACGTCGACGACAAAGTGATACAAAAGGAACTAGATTACATGAAAAACGAAGAAGAAACGTACAAATCTTTGCCAACCGTTTCCTTTTTAAATATTTGTAAGTTGAAGTTGGTTTTCTGTCTAAAATATACCTGGGTGCTTTAAGAAGTTTTTGCACCTGAAGACTAACATCTAACCTACTGGGTTTTCATATTTTAAATTCATACTTATTCAACCATTTATGGTTTAAGTATTATATTACGATGACGTAATAATATATTTTGTTAAACTCGTGACAGTCTCACTGCTGGGCAAGCGTCCCCATACGAACAAGAGAGTAGTAGGTCTAGAGTCGACTACGCCTGCTTAGTCAGGAACATATCCTGGAGAAAATTGTTAAAAAACTTTTAGACGTGCAAGTTTAATCACGATGCTGCCCTTCACTGTTAGAACAAGTGATAATAATTATTTCTAATTCACATAAATAGCTTCGAAAAGTAATCGGTATCAAAATCAATAAACCATTTACGGAAAACGTAATCATTTAATCAATTGTTTTGTTCATCTTGTTCTTGTGATGGTTTATGGCAGGTTAATGAATGAATTATTTTTTCTATAATAACACTGCCATGGAGTAATATTACAATACAAATAAATATGTTTGTATCATATAATATGTACAAAGATACAACAAAGACTAAATCCACGTGTTGATTGTTCTAAAGCCTTTTATATCTTTTGAGCTCTCAAATTTTGAAGAGTGTTTCTTCTCTAATCTTTGAACACATACGTACTTGATGCTTAATATAAAACAGTTCAAATTAATATTTCAATTAATATTTCGAATAGTTTTTTTTAATAATATCGTTTTGTTATACAAGCATAAATCCCTTCCTGGAATAAAATAGTGGTTTGGTTTTTCAAACTCTACTAAATTGATATTATTTTCAATTCAAATATTTATATTAAAAAACAAAAGTCAACACCTGACTATCAAAATAATGGCGGATACAAATAGTCAGATGAATAAAATGTTTTTAGTGCAAAATGAAATATAATAATAAATATTTGTAACTCGCGGAATACAACGCGAGAAAGGTCCATATATAACAAAGGCAATGAAATGAATTCCATGTTGAATATGTTTTGACTTTCGTGGATTTTTGACAAAAATCTGAAATCTTTGTTTGATGATAAAGGATTGAAATATTGGTGTACGTAAGGCATTTATTATTCCAGTTTCTACGCCATTGAGGTGCAAAGAAAAAAGTCAATATTTCAAATTTTAAATCGCAGCAACTTTCTCTAGAATATGTTTTTTTTAACATCGGTATCGTATTAACATACCCGTATGTAAAAATCCTATAAAACTTAAAATTAACTTGTGTAATAAACAGTTATTATGTGTGAGTAATTGAATTCAAATTATTTGATTATAATCGTTAATTTCATTCCAGGGCAAAATAAAACATGGCGTCACGGCTGCTATTTGAATATCGCGCTAGTGACGCTTCGCGCCAACAGCGGTAACTTCGCCATTTTGACGTTCACACCCGCCATCTTAGCTGCTTCGGGCGTCACCGTTAACCGTGAACTTCAAACGCTCAGCTTCCCAGCAGTTATGATCCTCGCCTCGTTTATCTCGATGAGTTGTGTGGAAAAGTTCGGTCGGAAGGTAAAACCTTTTCCAAAGTAATTTTGATAAATGTGTTTGTTCAAGTCTAATCTTTATTTCTGATCGGATTAGACGAGAAATCTTAGTTTGCGTTTGTTTATTTGTGAAGTACGTGTTGTTATGAAGGGGTGACTTATTACGAGGGGTATGAGACGAATGTAAGCGTTATTTGCTTTTGCGTTCATGCGATTGCCAATCACTTGGTTTAAGGTTTGATTCCTTGAATTGGTTCTATTCGGTGACTTTTAATTTAGTATAAGGTGTAAGATCATTGGTTTAGGCTTTCCAGATGCGATCTTTTTTCAAAGTACTCGTATTTGATGCTACCTGTTTAATAAATTCATCGGAGCTGTATAACTAATGAATATGATGGACCGAACGTCAAATAACATAAAATAGAACATCGTAAAGATGGTATTAGCGGTATCTACCTGAGCACTTGTAAGGCTTGTACCCTCTCAAAGAGACGTAGGCGGTTCTTTACACAAAAAGCTTAACTAAATAACACTCACTAAATTTATTTTAATCAAATTACTTTGAATTATTTCTCTTTACCGCGTTATATTATTCAGGCGTATATGCGTGAACGTAGCAATAATATAATAAAGCTAACAGCTACCCAACACGATTATAAATAACGTACATTTTTGTTCAAACTTTGCAGACGGCTATTTTACATGCTAATTCACGTTGACATGTATCATTATAATCGTCCTTTATGTCCCTCTTCAAACGGATAAATGTACTCGTTAATGCCCGTTGAACTTTCGATAGAGTACAGAATAAAACGGTACTTAACCCCGCGTTCAAGAATTATTCTTTAGTGTTATATTTTTCATGTTATTTCTGTCTATCTTGAATTTTATTTCAAAGTGATATGTTGCTGGAGTTCTTATATTATTTATTTGTCGTTAAATATTTACAGTTCAGTCTCGACTTCAGACGTGTTGTTCATAATTTGAAAGGCATTTTATACACTGATATACATAGATCGGAGGGATAACTCGAGAGCCTATTACTATAGATTAGTTATAGCATAGTTTACAATATTACGTAACGGTTTCGCATCAACTCGTCTATCTACAAAGTAGTAGCAACCCTCTCATTCAAATTTTATGACAGACACAGGCTGATAAGCTGAAATCCTTTGCCTTTTTCACCCGGATCAACGCAAAGGAAAAACGTAACATATTGGGTTCAAGTTTTGTACAAATACAGAAGCCGGCGAATGGTGGCAAGTAACTGGCATGCGGCCAAAAACTACAGACAATCAGTTGATTCTTACAAGTTGAGGGCCAACTAGCTTGATATATTTTAGACGCTTTTATTACTTTGCTTTATCGTGCTCCGTGTTGCTTTAAATGGATAAATAGCTCTACGAATTATACAGTAAACTATATTTGCTTAATAAATTTTAGATACAACTAGGCAATAACTTCTTGCTTTAATGTTAATAGATTTTATACGAATACAAAAACATTGAATATAATTAAGATCTCATAATTTAATAGAACTTGCAGTATATTATACCATATAATACATTCAGTGTAGATAATACACTCATTAATTACTTGTTACTAAGCTACTTGTAACTCATCAAAATCTTCCGTTAACAAAAGTTACACGAATGTGCAGTCTAAAACTTTGGAATACACTGCGTAGTAAACATTATTACATAGATAAAAAATCTAAGTAATTACACAATGAAATCGCAACAAAGAAATATTTTCTCGCAATCCATTGTTCTCTATAATGGACGAGGGCTACTTCAGTTCCCTTTCAACTGTTTTAAGATTTTATACAGCGAGTAACTTTTAAACGTTGAAACAATTTTGTTTTGTATTTTATTGTTGAATCAACACGGTATTAAAATGTGTTAAGAAGTTTTGTAAACAAATGTGAGTTGGAAAGAGCTTGAGTTGTCTTCCTGTCACCGTTCTACTACAAACTTTTAATATGCACGTTACAATGTCTCCGTGCGGCTCAGTTAAAAAGTTCCGCTTATTCGTAGTGAGACAAAAACCTCACCATTTGTCGCTGTGCAAATTATTATTTTTTGTTCCTGTTCGTGCTAGAAACTTTTTAATAAATATTATAAATGGAACTGGGCTCTAAATATGAATATACAAAGTATAACTTTGGGTTTTAAAGCCATCTAAAGATCATGTTTTCGTACAATATCAAGAGCTTCTTTCAACTTGTAAAAGCGTATAAAAATCACCATTCTTGTTGCTATTTCCCATTTTTCTCGGAAATCCATTAGCCATAACCGTTCTCAATTTGCTTGCATTCTAAAAAATGCAGACGTTCTCTAAAATAACATCAACATACAAACGTAAAAGTAACGAGTACAAAGATTTTTACAACATTTTTATCCGCAAAATTCTTGGGCGAGACGCGTTAATTCGGAGCAGAAAATCTCCACGGTATAGCATGAACAAGTGACAAATAAAGAAGGTAGAAACACGACGAAACGGGTTGTCCAAGACAAAATTAAGTTGTCTTTGAGTCCGCAAAGAATTTAATCAAAAGCAACAGATGCAGGGCATTCAAAGTTCTTTCTACAGCTCGGGAGATACAAATTAATGCGACTGGCCTTAATGCAAATTGAAAACTGACGTGCCACGTGGCGCTGAATTTATTAATAACATTCAGAATTCAGCAGATAGAATAGAATGGCAAACGTGTAAGTTTCCTTCTCTGTGTAGAATAAACTCTGACCGTATCATGAATCGCATTTCTTGCTAACGAAGTGTAGCATTTTTTATAACAAATTGGCAGTAGCGCGCGGAATCTCCAATCAAATCCAAATCAAGTGGATTTAGTGAAGCAAGATACATGCTGCACCAGACAGTTACGAGCTTTTGTGATTGATTGCTTTATGGAAAGGCTATAAGTTAATCGCTCGCACAATAGCCGTAGTAAAGGCCCCTCACGGATCCCAGATTAATACGAGCGCCGAAAAGTTATTTTTTCATAACTTTATTAGATTAAAGCTTTAAATAAACTAGTTCGGTGTTGTTTTTTTTATATTTCAAACGTCAGTCAATGTCATACAGTCTAGTATCTTCAAAAGTATTTTTATTATTAAATAGCAGATTGAAATTAAAAGTACAAAATCTTATTCTTATATTGTCTGCAGCACCTAATATGAAAGAACTATGTAATAATATATTTTCTTAAAAAGCAAACAATTAACATGTGACATTGTTTCCAGCCTCTCCTAGCGTCAACGTTCATAGTAGGGGGTATAGCGCTAGGAACCCTAGCGACAACTATGTTGATACAGCAGCAAGGAGGTGCCCCGCCTGTTTGGATCCCAGCACTGGCCATCATCATATACCTCTGTTCCTATGCTGGAGGCATCTCACCTATGCCGTACATTATCATGGCTGAGATGTTTAATTTTCAAGTGAGTATATTATGCCTATTCTCGTACCAAACTTATCTTACTAATATAATAAATGAGTTTTAATGTTTATACATTTGAGTCTGTTACCAAATCACGCCAAAACTACCAAACGGCTTTTGACACAATGCTTTTGACCGAATTTACACAAAAAAGATACTTTTCATTACGTGATTTTTTACGCGGATAATGTCACGGGCAGAAGCTTGTCAAAGTATATGAGTGTATTTGCATTTGTGCATTTGTTTCTAGCTCTATAATGGCATTTTTAACGTCTAGTATAAGTTCGGCCGTTCAATTTTGTACAATATTTCTTTCTATTTAACTTAGAAGTGATTAAAAAAGAATTGTGCATAGATTAAACGTAAAAAGTTTGAAAGACGGCGAAAAGATAAACCTGCTACTAAACACGACTTAGTTTAAAAGTTATAGAATAATCTCGTACAGTTTTGAGCGTGGGTTAACAATTTCCATTATTTCAAAGAATGTTTGGAGAATATTTAGGAGAATCAAAGGATTCCCAAGTTTCATTCATAACGTAATTGACAATTAATTCCCAATATTCCACCTTGACTTTTGAAGTTACATAACTTTGAAAATCCAAACGTGGGTTTTGGATACGAAACCTGATCGCGAAGTTCATGCGTGGGCCGTGCGGCCGTATGTATAGATTTCTACGATTATTTTGATTACATTTTAGTAAGCTTTGATTAATTTGCTCTATAAATTAAAGTTTAAGTACCTACTATAGCGCGATACTGTACAGTCGGTACTGTCGAGTACCGAAAATTTGGCATTTAGAATGTACTGCCAAAATATTTCCTACGACACCCGTCAGAGGTGTACCAAACTAATAATTTGTTGTGCTTCCATAAATTTTTCACTGTTGGGCAAGAACACCTCTCGGAATACCTATCACGTACGGCTTGGTGACTTTTCTTTCCGAACTATTTTAAAAAACTTGGTATTTCTAATCTTTAATATAGTTAATTTGTAACGCGGTGCATTTTGGACTATCGAGAACTATTGACAAATTTTGTATGAAAATTTAATCAGCGCCTCTACCGGGCGCCATAGGAACTATTTTTGTAGTACATTTTAAATGGCAAACCCTCGAAACTCATAGTGCTGAGTAAAGAGAATCGCGCTACTGGATATCTGATTCGTTATAAAGACAATTCAAGCGTGGTGTGTAAATGTACAAATAAAGTGGTTTAGTGTAGCAGACAGTTACGAGTATAATGATTGGTTACCAACCGCTCTCTAAACACATCTCAGGAGGTTTGCCTTACAGCAACTTTTAGTGTCTATTATTTTGAGCTTGGAGACCAATTCTCGCAAATATTGTTACTGAAAAGGACAGTTTATCAAAATAAGATTATTTTGTGCGCAACATTTTTATAAACTGCTATACGAGTAAAATTAAGTATTGTCAGCAAATTCGTACATCAACTTTTAAAATCAATAACTATTTAACAGATAGCATATTATCTTATTTATACTTTCTCAAATTCCTGAAATGTTACACTACGGTACCTGAGATCAGTAGAAACTTAATTTATTTAAGAGTCTGACGCGTAACCATTTCTTTTGATAAAATATTAACAATGAAACGTTTTAATATTTTCACAAAATACATTTGATATTCAACCTACAGGTATTTCATATTCGACCCTTATCGCGCACATTAAAAGGCTTTGAGAAATCTCTTATTTGTATCCAATAACGAGGCAAGAGATAACAAAAAGCCCAATATTTTGCGTCACTGGATTTTATTTTTCTATCGTAATTCTTGTTAACTTATTGTCCTGTCAGTTCGCACATCGCGAAGCAGTAAATTTTCAAAACACAATCCTCCTTCTACAATTTATTTTCCATTCAGAACGTCAATCCCGTGACACTTTTAATGCAATTTATTTTTCTTTGAACAGCCAAGAGTGTTGTTAGAGATATTTTCACTCAGAATTTTTTAACTTTGACACACTTTTTTTTTAGTACAAAGTGAACTCAAAATCTGTCAAGTACTATTCAATGTTTTCTTGATGTAAGGAGATAAATTAAGACTTGAAGCGATGAGAAGGTCTGGAGGAGGTAACATAAGACCAAAGCTCAAACAAAGTAATAAGTTTCAGACAATGTCGACGACACCATTCATGAAAATGTTTGAGTTGTGTATAAAGGATTGTCTCCACTTTAGACGTAATAACTTATTCCGTTGATGGATAAGGATTGTCAAACATTCTGTACCGAAATGAACATGCTCTGAAGTTTATGACAGATGTCCAAAAACTAGGACGTTTAAATGGAACAGATGTTAGGGTTTGATAAAACGACTAGAACGCGACATACGCCTGATGTAAGTAGTAAGTTACGTTCATAATAATTACAGCACAAATAAAACAGAAAATACACACAGACTTTCATAATATTTTCTCTGCAGGTTTCCATAAATTAATTCGTATTTAGTGTAGCAGTATTATTTTTAAAACAAAACTTTAACCAGAAGTCAACACACCTAAGCGCATTGTCATAATCGCACGGCAGCGTAAAGTTTGCACCTAATTAAGTTTCCAAACTACCCCGCCAGAGTTCTAGGCGATTTACATGTCGGCTCTCGTGAATTTGAATTTACAGCTACAGCACTCTAGTTGGGGCTTTTTCTATCTGACGTTAAATGGCCTACAGGCGTCGCCGAATTCCGAATTACGTACTTTACATATTTCCTTCGAATTTTTAGGACTCATGTGGCCTTCAGGGTTGAACTATGGTCGGAGCGTGTCAACTTTGGGTGAACTTTTCGAACTAGGCTAAAAGAAAATGGCTTGTTATTTGTTTAGGGTACCACTTGTCCTTATTTTCAGTTTAACTTGAGGATAATCGAAGCATTTGTTGAAGCTTGTTTGTTCTAGCGAACGGACGTAAACGCATAAAAAAAGCAATTGCAATTACATTGCAGTGCACTTACAGTAAGCAATTTCATTCTGCCAGTTTTAACTACCGTTTCCCATGCACAATTTTATCATAAAATCCAGCTATTCCCACTTCAATCTGCAAAGAAAAATACGGAAAAATTGTCGGGTTTTAAAATTTAAGCGCACCTATGAACGTATCATCAATATCCGTCGGCTTAATGTTTTAGCTCACAAAAGGGGTTCAGTTACGTATGGAGATAGGTACGAAGTATATTCTCCATATATCCGTGAAACCGGCCAGTATCTACGAATTTTTAACCCACTAGCACTTCTAGAGTTATTTTTTACTATAGGTAAAGGTATTGAATATTTCTAACGGGTATCCTCACAGAATTTTGGAACTGTCGCTATTTTGAATTCTATTTAAAGCAATGGCAGGTTTTAATTATTAAATCAAGCCTCAGAAAAAGAGAAGGGATTATAGGAAAAAGACATGATATTATTATGTATATGTATTATTACATGTATATATTAATATAAGCATTTTTGTTTCAGATTCGAGCAAAAGTCATCGGTGCATTTGTAACACATGCGTGGTTCCTCTCATTCCTTCAGATAGTGACGTTCACTGCTATTACAAACTTGATCGGTGCCCACAATGTGTTCTATTGTTACGCGGTCACAAACATCCTAGGTGCTTTTGTTACTCTCATATTCTTGCCAGAGACAAAAGGCAAAACTGTTGAAGAAATCGAAATGGATTTGAACAAACGAAGGTGATTTCAAATAAAATGTCTGATTATTTTCTCTTTGTTTTATTTGTGATTGTTTGAACTGGCTTTGGTTTTGATATTATTTGAGAAATTATATTATAAGAATAGTTCGAGGGTTTAAAGGTTTCGTAGTAGTCTAACAATGGAATAATTCAGCTGGGAATGTCACTAACTTTCCAAACAGATAAAATTATGGCGTATGTATTTTAAAAACAGAGACAATAGCATAATATATGAGTCATTAAGCTTCTTAATTCAAGACCTGCTGCTATTTTGATATACATACATACGTACATGTAATAGCTTCTCTTCTTATTCCTATAGGGGTAGAAAGAGACCAAAGAAGACTAAGTAAGTCTCAAGTGATATATTTACGTCAAAAATCGTAAAATAATACTAAAGAATAAAAGATGTTTCCAAAACGACGAATCAATTACACAATCTTCATACAACAAACTTGAAATGCCAACTTAAATAATAATACCTTCCACTCTTCCTAATTAGTCTAAGCTAATTAAACTAATTAGAGATAATTACGAACGAAATAATTCAATACAAAATAGTCACACATCCTTCTAATACTTGAAATGTTTTAATTAATACTAAATTACTTTGAAAATAATTACGTGTTTCAAGTTCTGTAAAGTCTTTTCAATTAAAAAAATAACAAGCTAAGCAACTTGGAACAAAGCCTAGTCTTTCTTCCAACTATGAAGGAGTCGGCTTCCAGTCTCACTAGATATAGCTGAATACCAGTTTTTTTGCATGGACTGACCGCTTATTGAACCTCCATAACCAAGATCAATTACGATGTACACGGGTTATAAAATAAAACCCCTCTCTAAGACTGGCTGTCAGATTTCCAGGCTTCTTACGACTGTAAAAAATTCAGGCTGGTAACGACTGTAAAAGATCTTTAAATGACAGCCGGGACCCGAAATTTAACGTGTATTTAGAAACAAGGAGGAACTATGCAGGTTTAAGAAGTCACCCATCCACCGACCAACCTCGGCAAGAGCAGCTTAACCAGAAAGATCGATCCGGCTGTTGTTACTTAGCCACAAGCTCTTCTTTAATTTAACAAGAACGTCCCCACATATTACATAAACTAACATTTGCTCAACGTTAAAAGATTAAACTTTATTAATATTAAAATTGTATTAAAATTCAGTCTAGTTTGTTTAGGCCTTGTCTAAAGGATTAATCAATTTAGAATTACATCATTGCAGTATTTGACATTTTAATTTTACGTTGGGAAAAAACATCGATTTTGAAAATCTCTTAACAGTGATTGCTTACCACAAAAACCACTTAATTTGAACACAATTATCGAGCTGCTTCTGCCAAATACTTTATTTATAAAACTAGGTGCTTCAAATAATTTTCTTGCTGCTGTTTAAAGAACAAAAAAAATGTCACATCTTTTCTCGTGAGGCTTTATCCCAAACTCGTGTCAACAGTATTGATTGTCCGTAATCGCAGTTCACGAGAGAATCCATATACGTTTTACAATAAATTGATGTATAGAAATAGAAATGGTTTATTCGAAAAACTGTCACGTATCAAAAAATCCAGTACAATTTTAGTTAATAGCACTTTAACAATACGTTTTGGAATTCCGAACGATTCTCCGCTGAAACTGACATTCGATTCGCGATGTTCACTCGTTTGTAATCGATCATTGTACTTATAGCAACGTTTTCTTTGAAAAGACAAAAGTTTAACAAGTAAGTTCAATGTCAAGTGAAATACTATGAAGGTTAATATTTTCTGTATTAGATTATTACGGCTTAAGTTAAAAAGGGCGCTTGACAACTCTTCTTGGTAGTGAAGCTCAAGACTTAAGACTTTAAGAAAGTGTGACTAGATATACTTTCTTAAATTTTTAGTAATCCCTTCTGACTTTACGCCGCTTGCCCTTCACTATGATATAAGAATTTACGAGTAACTTAGACAAGTCAAAATTAAAACACTTTTTTTATCACAAGAATAACAAAGCCTCAAATCTCAAACTACAAGCTAGCATATGTTTATTGAAGTTTCGTTTTAAAGGTAACCTCAGAAGTAATTAATTAAACTTGTATGGCGAAGGGTTGCCAACTTCTAAGCGTTGGACACAATGACCATTGACCAATACAAGGAATATAAACATTTGTTCCTTGTATACTAGGCCGCGCCAAACGGCAGCAACTTATTAAATATTTAACTACAGCGAAACACGAAAGTCGTCAAATTACATAACATTCTTTTAATTCTTCAATAATTGAAGGCTTGCAACTAATTTATCACTTATTTCAATAATTTTCCTATTAAAAATTTATTCGTCAAATTCCTAAAACCCAATTCTTATAGCCAATAAAGATTGTTTATAAAATCACTTACCGCATCATTATTGATGAAGAAGGATAGATTAGCCGCCGGCAGTGAGTGTCGGCTAATGCATTCCACTTTTAACTTCATGCCCGGCCTGTACCTCCGTCGGAGTCCATACATCGATGGACCTGACTTCGGTAACACTGAAACAAAATACATATTTAATTTAAGAAAATATTCTACTAATATACATATTATGAAAAATGATGTTTATAGACGCTATAAACAGGCGTCTATGATTAAGGTAACATATTAGTATTCAAAACGAAAGCAAGTAGCAGGTTGTTGTTAAAAAGTCACATAACTTTCTAAGTGAAAGAACCAAAAGATTGTTTTGAGATATAACTATTTGAAATTCTCATGGCGTGACTTATAAGACCCTCTAGAAATCTGTGGTTAACGCCATCACATCACAACTTAGACCGCTAACTTCAGATGACACTGCCCAGCGAAACAACAAGCAAACCAAATAATGCACGATAACGTCATATAACATGCTTTATCATTCAAAGTTTAATTGAATACTGGATATGATAGGTCATATTCAGTACTAACTGACCCGCGCAATTTCGCTTGCGTCACATAAGAGAGAATGGGTCATAATTTTTCCCGTTTCTGTAACATTTTTTACTGGTACTCTGCTCCTATGATATAAAGCTTATAGCCTTCCTCGATTAATGGGCTATCTAAAACTGAAAGAATTTTTCAAATCGGACCAGCAGTTCTTGAGATTAGCGCGTTCAAACAAACAAACAAACAAACTCTTCAGCTTTATACTCGTAATATTAGTATAGTATAGATTCAGTTAAACTTAGTCGATAGTTACCTATAACTATCGTCAATTCTAGGTCATCAGAACATCAATAGCCTATCCAGTGTAGACTCAAAATCTTCAATCAGAACACGTCAATACACCTTTGATTACTCCTCAGGGATCAACTTGGTACCGACGTACCCATTCATATTCAAAGTTACAATGTATAACGGCTATAACGTTCAAGTCGGTTATTTAGCAAACTACCGCTTTAGGAAATGGGTGGCTTGTTTTTATGTGAGAGTAAAGGCTAATTCACGTTAACATTTTAGTAACGTCAATTGATTTTTTAGGCTTCAAATTTCAAGATTAGAAAATCAAATACACCCGTATTTTGGTCCCACGCACAATGTTTTATAAAATGGCTTGTAAATAGACCTAGGTTTTCTGGGGTGTTTTTTTTTGCTGCTAAGAACAAGTGAGCCAAAAAGAAGTTGGTTTTTAAATACATAAGTCATCAACACCCCTTGGGAATACCCCTAAAATATAATTATTATAACACACTTTTTATGCAACGTAAATTTTTCAGACTTTCGATTGGAAGGTGACGGTGACACGAAAGTGTAGTATCAAGAGTTTATCAAAACAAACATATTTTAGGTTACTATATTTTGCGATAAGACAACTATAAAATTCAACTATGCTATTCCATCGACTTAAAATTCCCGTTTACCCTAGCCTTTAGTGTGTCGATAGGAACCTAATATGCATATGTGTGTGTTTTTACTGACTTCATTGTTGAACTTTTCGTATAAATCTAAACTAGTGCCCTTGTTATTATGGCACCGTATCGTTGCCTCGCATCTTACTCCTATTTACATAATAAAGGGATGGAATATAGCCACCTATCAGCGATCAACGATGTACAATATACATTTTGTATGCATGCTTAGTCCCAACCTTTGTTCGCGATAATCCCGAAATTATATGTAGTTGAAAATGGGGAAGATATCAGATAAATCTTCGGTCACATCTGTTTAGTTTGGACATTTTGTATTTTGAGTTAAATTTTAGGATGCTTTTGTGCTATATTTATCACTTGGTAAATTAAAAATATGTATTTTGTTGCATAAATAGAGTATAGAGGAAGTAAACGCAGTTTCGTCTACGTGTTGTCACGCGGGCGAAGTGAAAATTCCAAACGCGAAATATTTAGTAGAACTTCAATACGTGTCGTGTCGTTCCTTGCAAAGTATTCCTAAAGAATTCTGCACACAGAGAGCCAAACTACTGCAAAATTTTAAGACTATTTATTAGTATAGGTCAAGACAATGCAATTTATTTTAGTATCCTATTATTCTTGTTTATTGTTTAAAGATTGATTGTAGCCAATTAGGTACTGTTAGTTAGGAAAAAGGAATACAATTTAAAAATAGAATAAAAAGGAAACATACACTTAACTACATATGTGCTGCCTATTACCCTTACAGTTCTGAAACCAATTTATTCGGAGGGTTAAGGAAAATAGCCTCGCATTTCCGCATATAAATCGTTGGATGAGTAAAAGGGTTATAAGTAGTTGGGGTTCTGGGATCACCACTTAGTGCATTAATGCGGTATTTTAACTACCTCGCGATAAATTGTGGTAATTACCGAGTTTAGTTATTAGCTGTTGCTGCTACGAGTGATGTTGGTCCAATTAGTGCTGTCACTTAGTGAATGCTGTTTATACTTGAAGCCGTAATAAATGTAAGGGGAGCGTTATACTCCGAGAAAGTAAAATTAAATATCGTTAAAGGAAATGCAGTCTTCAAAGGTTTTTCATTTGACTCCTCAATTTTCCGTCAAAGGTTATGAACATAATGGTAAACTAGCTTGTATTCAAAGTTCGTGTGTAAGGAATCAAGAACATTTCTAACAGGCGTGCAATTCTTTGATGCAATTTTTCCACGCTGACACCACGCGCTCGCTGTAGCATTTTCATTTCGTCTAATTGCAGTTCTATGTTTCATTTTTAATTCTAATAAATAAGAATACTGGAACGCACTAGAACAATATTTTTAAAACACCCAAATGGAACTTTATTGTAAACGTACCAGCACTCAGTGTAATTTATTTTTTGTAGAGAAAAGTAATAAAACATTATATTTCTAAGAGCCTTAAGCCTCCATACAACAAGTTTTCGTAGCTGTATAAATATTCGTTAAGCTGTAAATATAGCTTTTTCGTAGAGCACAGTATTCGCATAAAACAGTGTCACTCTGAACGTTTTTTACTAGCCTATAAGGCCCTTAGATCGCGTAGTAAAGTCTGTCGCTTTGGAAAGGTCGATTGGGAGCCTGTTTTATCGCTGAAAGGTGTACGTTACATGAAGAAAATATATAGTAATATATACAGGTACAAGGGTTATCATGTCATAAAATAAAAGTCGAAAAGTCGGAGAGTCGGCACACATCTTTGTCAAAGACTGTTTTATGATGCGATCTGCAGTGAAGAAGTCGTATTCCTCAATGATCATGAGCGAACCTTTTTATGGTCTGAGACTTACTGTCCAGTGAGTAACAAAGCTTTCATTATGAGTATAAGGTACGGGTAATCTGTATTGACATTTTTGTATTCATTAATCATTTTTGTAGCGAAATTGCCTGACAGCTTGAGATGTAATTTATGTGAATAGAAAGTTAAATATGTGGAAATTATATTTAACAGAGATGTGGGAATATTTTCAATGCATTAAATTGTTATTATATAGCAGTGATAGCCGAGTAGTATAAGTTGACACCTCCCACGCAAGTGGTCGCAGGTTCGAACCCGAGGCAACACACCAATGACTTTTCGAAGTTATGTGTGTATTAGAAATAATTATCACATGCTCCAACGATGAAGGAAAACATCGTGAGGAAACCTTGCATGCCTAAAATTTGTTTAATACATTTATTGAGGGCATGCAAAGTCCCCAACCCGCACTTGGCCAGCGTGGTGGACTCAAGGCCTAACCCCTCCCTCATTACGGGAGGAGACCCTTGCCCAGCAGTGGGACATTAATGGGTTAAATTTATTATTTATAAATTGTTATTTGACATCAAATTATAGAAATGTCGTTTACACAACTTTAAACTCTCATGTAACCACTAAGATAATCTTGCCATTATTATTTTGATATTGAGTTGCTTTGCAAGTAAGTCAGATGTAAAGTAATATTTTGACAAGCAATTTTCTGTTAAATAATTATGCCAATCCTTAAAATAAAAAGGGTCTTAAATCAACGAATGAACATTATACAAGAAAATATACATTTATCCCTATTTTAAGGGTTTGTTCACCCGCCTATTTGTCTCGCCCATTGTTTAGCTAGAGTATAAACCAGGCAACAATTTCAAACAAACTTGACAAGCCGCAAGCCGAGCCGCGGTTACCAAAACCGCAGTTTTGTTGACGCTCTAGCGCTTTGCTTGTAAGCTGTTGCAAACTCGTCAATAATCGAACAGTTTGCTTAACTCGTAAAAACTGATGCTTAAGAGTATAATCTGGGGGCACGGAAGTGCCCCCGCAAGTCGAGCAAAAAAAAAGCGGCACGGCCGTAACATCCTTTTCTCGAAGCAATTCGGGCTATTTTTGACACCCCTATAATTTCGTTGTGGATAAAACAAGAAGCCTGGATTTTCAGCAACTAATCAGTCATTGTATAAACACGGTATATTTAAAATTTCAGTCAATTTGAACCAGTAGTTTAAAAATGACAACTTGTTAAAATTTTGAATTTTGTCACTCACTGATTCACTGACTCACTGACTCACCGATCATCAAAAGTCTAAGGTACTTCTAGCAGACTTAGAAGCTTAAAATTTAGAATACAAATAGGGTTGAGTGTTTTAATCATGGGAAAAATTTAATATTTTCTAATTTCGGTCCAGTTTTCTAAATACACCAACTGCAACAATAACTTTGTAATCCCATATAAACGTATAAGATTACAAGGTTACATTTGCAGTTAATGAATTATTATTACTGTAGAAAATAAAATAAATAGGTGTAAATAGGTGCCTACTATATGAGGCATAACCGGAGGGTGTGCAAGAAAACACAAATTCGCCATTAACATTTCAGGAGCATTAACTAATCAAATCATGCGATGGCCAGGTCGGTCTATTTGTTTTAAAGGTATTTTTTTTTAAATTGGCATGATAATAACATACGTAATAACTTAAGACAGAAGGTCCTTTAAGTAGAGACTAAATAGATTAATCGACTTGGTATTATAAAGATCTCACAACTTTTTACGGCGAGACTTGAGGTTTTTACAGAATGTTTTTGATGGCATATAATAATCTACTCTCAGTTAATATATTAATGGAAGATTTAAGTATTTATGCAAATATCCAAGTTTGATTCTTCTTTTATTTGGACAGGAGAAGGTAGAGTTCCAAGGGAAATAGGTAATAATATGTAAGTTGTCTTTGTGTGCTGACTTGTGGTGCAATAAAAAGTACGGGTTAGTTCTATTACAAGCTTAAAAGTTATACAGTTGAAACTGATGATCAAAAATATAAACAACTTAAACGCCCGTTGCACTATTATAATAACTTATACCGTATATATAGAAAATACAGTTGAACGAGATATTTAGATATCATCTACTACTAAATTGGGATTATCACGGTCATTGATTATATTATTTACCCAAATTTGCTTGGTTTTAAACTCTGTGTCTATTGCCTGATAAAAATCCTGCTTGAATACTTTGGGTCTGCTTGCAGTTTGTTATTGAATACAAATAAAACTACCAAACGGATTTTGATGAAATTTGGTACCCAATTGGTATTCGTTACACAGGTAGTTTACAACGAATTAACACATAGGACATTTTACCCTAACAAATCTGTTCACTCAAACAAAATCATAAGCAGAATCTACTGACACATAAAGAAGAACGTAAGTAGTAACATGTATGACTCACCCACGACATACATATGCGTGTGCACCTGCGCGGTCTGGAAGGACGGCGCATCGGCGGACACCTCGCATGTGTACCGGCCGCCTGCCGTCTGTGTCGCCGCCTGGATTGTCAGTCGTTCTGCGTCGCTTGCTTCCCGCTGTAAAACAAACATGTATTAGAATGCTATTGCCTATACGTGTATTGTAAAAAGGCGTAAGTGGCTTTGAGTTGATTTGCCCTTAAGTCTTTTCGACACCAAAAGTTGCAAGACATTTTCTTGCCGGACGCATAGCCCTTATTTTTATGTATTTTTTTTAATCACGACTGACGCCTTTTTCACCTGAATTCCTGTTATAGATATTGTGAACCAAGCATAAAAAACATGTAACATTGAAGTTTGTATCCTCCAACTAATAAGTATTAAATTTATTTGCGATAAAGAACTTCTCTCTTCATACCATCAATGGTAGAAAAAATACAGTCAATACCTACTTCTCTTTTGAAGTTGTTACAAAAATAAATCAGCCGCTTCATTATCGTAATATCTATTCTAATCCAACGAGGAAAACCCAGTATTTCCATTACATACATACGCGGTATTGATAACAAACTAATAATAACAATCAACCAGCCAGTAGATTAACAACGTAATAATATCAATGGAAAATTTCAGTATATCTCCATTATTCTCCATCAATTACTGTAACGCTAGGTAAGTGAATTAACTTGAAAAAGCCGCACACTTCTAGTTAATAGCCGCTCGCTCTATGTTGAGGGAAATGTAATTAGATTTACAATTTCTTTTTGTTTTTTTCGACACCGTAGGCTGGTAACATTGGTAATTTTATTTGTCGTTGCCAAGTAATAATTTGGTTAGGGTTTGAATGTGTTGACTCTAAATTGAATAGTAGATGATATCTTGATTTTTTAATCTAATTGTTTTCTTACCAGCTCTCTTATTTATGGATGAAAAGTTTTATCGAAATTTTCAGCCAAATCTTTTAACATTAAATACTTAAAAGGTTTTGATAAAACTTCACAGTATTGTTGATTATACACGAAATGAAGGAATAAAAAAAAATGCGTACTTGTATGAACTACAATAATTAATAATATATTTGTACTGGTTTTTTTAGATTTTCATGTCTTAAAACTAAAGTAGCCTGATTCTTAACGGTTATTATCATCGAGTGTCAAGAGTTGGATATATAAAATTTACTGCAAAAATAGTTCTTGCGACGCCCGCTACAGGCGTCTATCAGATTTCATACAAAACTTAACTATAGGCTACTGAACATGTCTTAATGTAACAATTCCTTTTCTATATCACAATATATTATGCTTACCATTTAAAAATAGAACTCAACAAACTTTTTTCTATTCTTAGCTTTTCCTAATACGGTCACATATCATCAATCAAATCAATATCAATATAATTTTAGTACATTAGTCACACAATCATGTTTACAATCACTCCAAATATGTACTCAGTATACAAATATCACCCGTAAATCAACATCATTGTTAATCAACCAATCAATTTGATATTTGTCACAAAATTCTGCAATTTGGATGTAATTATTCGGCCTAAGCTATTTACTTGACTGCATATTGTTACTCTATGAATATGCATGTATACTGTATACATAATCAATTTCGTATTTACACAATTAAGGTTCAGCACCCACTATTGGCGTGATATAGCAGGTCAAGATTTTTTTAATCCTCGGCACACACACATCCTGAGGACGCCTGGTTATGCTTTCAAGATGCTCGTTAACGAAAGGACTAAATAAAGAAACGTAAAGACGCCTCTGTATAACTGGGCAGTCCTCGATTGCAACGTTATTACTCTTCTCAATTTAAGCTAGGGACTAGACAGTTCCAGAAGCATTCTTAAGTACACCTTGACATGATTCTATAGCAGAATAAATTGATGTCGTTATGCGTCTGTACGTAGGTGTTATGAAAGATTCGTTGTTGTGCTGATAGTGGGTACAGGACCTTACTTCGCTCAGAGGTTGATTATAGCCAAGTTATATTAAAGATAATTACATGCCTTATGTATGAAGAGCCTTTTTGTGTTTTTCTATTCGGCTTTACGTGAAGAGATTAATGATTACATAGAATATTCTTTTTCTTTTGTATGTAATACGATATATTTCTGGCTTATGTTTTGTTCGCTCTATTTTGTCGACTTAAATATTTTATTTGGAAACGTTTCGTATTTCGTTGTCTTTATTTAGATTATTTCTGTTGACGGTTTGTGTAAAATAATAAGGTAGGTATTTGATTACTTTTAAAATGTTGTTAATTGAACTGTTTTCCGTATGTTTGGTCATTACAAACTACGTTTCGCCATCATGCCGAGAAGTATTTAATTTTTTGAACCCTTGACTGTCCTAAGCTGTACTGGGCAATGGCCTTCTCGCGAATTACAGTAGGCTTAGGCCTTAAATCCGCCACACTGACCAAGTGCGGGTTTGAAATTTTGAAACCCCCTAAGAAACCTGTCTAAAAACTTTTAGGCATGCAACGTTTCATCACGATTTTTTTCTTCTTCTTTAGAAATTAGTGTGTTCGAACAGAATCGCGCGACAACCCTTTATGACAGCTCTTGGTTAATACGAGAGAAACGCCTTCATATAATTGTTATATTATGTATACAATTATCACCCGTACTGGAGCTCGATTCTCTACTACTATCGAATAACGACAATCGGCAAATTGTCGAGAATTTTTGATTGAAAATATAATCAGCTCCTCTACCGGACGTCGTATGAACTATTTTAGCAGTACAATTTGAAATGACAATCTTTCGGCACTCAACAGTACCGACGACTGTAGAGAATCGCGCTACAGGTTTTCATACAAAATTTCTCGATTTCTAACCCGTGTCGATAACGGATAGGGGCAGGGAACCACGCTATGGATGTTGGGATAATTATCCGTATAATGATTCGATATTGTAGACTTTAGAGAATCGAGCTACTGCTTAATATAAAATGTATGCCTAATACGTTTTACATATAAAAATATCGATAACGTCTCGATAACGAGGTTGAAAGGGGTTCGTGATCGCTTCTCAGTACTTTCAATCGCCCTTCACTATATAAACTAGTTAACATGTATTATAAAGGTTAATTACACTTTATTCTAGAAACACAGCAATTAGCAGCATGCTAATGTATTATATATAGTACATATTACTGCGTTATCTTGCATTATTTATAGGTTATATTGAATTATTATCAATTATAACGTAACGTGTTATATTAAGAATAGGTGAAAAACAAGTGCTAGCAATAAATTTTTGTTGCCTAAAGTTAGGCTTTAAGTCCACTAATTTGAAAAACTTTGTGTTTCGTCATCATCGGCCCAGCTTTTCTTCCGATATATGTTGGTCTCTTCTTCTTCCAGTCTCACCGGTAGCTCAGTTGAATACCAGTGCTTTTACATGGCAAACATTATAACATGATACCCTTTATTAGTGAGACTGGTTGTGAGAATGTCAAGCTTCTGACTACTGGTAACGACTGTCAAAGTCTTTGTAGTCATTCAAGAGCTGCTATAGAATCGATTTTTATTTCACAATTACAACATGTGACAATTTATTTTTTCCTAAAAATACAGCCTGGATAAAACATAAACATAGTTTTACTTCTTTTATTGAAATATTCGTGTAATGATATTCTATTATTACATTGCTCAGTTGGTTACCCCAGTATTACGATAGCAGAGTTCGATTTCCGACTCGAATAAATACGAGCCATAAATTGTTTTGTTTTAGAATGTTCTTAGCGGCGTGATTTGTGTGTTTGCAAAGTCTTCCGCGACGCAAGGATTATCCTTAAAGTGGGACTGTACTTAAAAAAGAAATCCTTAAGCTTTTCAACCCTGAATTTGTAAATTCAGATCTTTTTACGTACCTATTGGATTGTTTGTTTAGTAGGATTTATGAAAGTAGTGGTTTTAATGGTCAACTTTTACAATCTTTAGGTGTTAGACAAGGCCTAACGTATCAGCAGTTTGATGTAGCGCGATTCTCTACAATTGGCACAAACGAGTATCGAGAGTTTGAAATTTTAAATATACTACAAAAACAGTTCCTACGGTAACCGCTTGGGGGCGCTGCACAGATATTAAAATATTTGAGAGTAATATAAAATTTCTCAATAACCAGTCGGTAGCCGAAAGTGGCAGACAATCGCGCTACTGGTAGTCAAATGGCGTACTATGATCGCTCATCTCCTTAGATGAGCGATCATAGTACGCCTACGCATAGAATGGGCAATCTTATTGTGGCAAGTAAGGACTTATTCTATTGATCATCTAAAAAAGAAATTAGCACAATTTGTTACAATCACCTGAATCAATTGTCTCACACCCTGTAAACTCCACAATAAAATAAACAGTGTAACAATCTAACACATTTATTCGATCACAAAGAAAAGGAGAATTTAGCTTGTGACATGATTATGTCAGTTGAGGAAAATGTCATTTGTGTCCGAGGAAACGTGAGTAATAGCGATCCGGGAACAGGACAACGGAACCGGAACGGATTAAAGCCGGCTTTTGACTATGGGATATAATTGTATTCTATCTCTACATATTGATGTATTGTTATATTATAACTCTCGTTTGTTGCCCAGATTGTAATTCAAATTTTACAATACAAAATAAATATAATACACACAGCTTTAGAAACTACGTCAAACGGTTGCTTTTCACACGAACTTCACCATCCAAACAGTAGCACGATCCTCTACCACAATTGACAATAGACAACCGGCTAGCAGTCAAGAAATTTTATATAAAAATCTGATCAGCGCCTCTAGCGGACAGCGTAGGAACTCTTTTCGCAGTACATTTTAAATGCCACACTCTTGATACTCGATGGTACACTTTCAAAACATCGCTTAAATGGCCGAAATATTTGTAATTTAGCATGTAATAGATATTTAATATTTTTCTTATCTTTATCTTATATCGCAGAATGTGAAATGTATTCAACAAAATGTATGGTAAGCGATAAAATATGAGAAGATCTCTTCAAGATTTAATATAAATTAATAATATTATTATAATATGTATCATAGAAGGTATATCCCATAGTCAGGATCCGGCCTAAACCTTTCATCTACCCAGCAGATATTGGTCCGCTGTGGCACATGCGCCCTTTTAAATTGGGAGCTGACTAATTATTCGTGTGTGACTTGATATGTGGACGCATTTTCCTCATACGGCTTTCTACGGAATCAAATTTCAAGAGAACGTAAAGGAAATTAGAAATTAGCTTGTGGTGTTTAACCTACTTATGGGAAGTGCTTTATTTGGTTTTCATTTAAAAGAGTTATTTATACATTTTATGAGTTAGTTAAATTCCAAAAGCGGCACGTAATGAGTAATGTTTTTTTTTGTGTAGGCTGAGACCAAAGAACGCCACTTGGTACGATCCTTTCAAACTTTCATCCATAGATCTTGTTATAGAGGACCACCGGTTACGAGTACTACGCACCTGACCTAAATTACAATCAAATCTTATATCTACCTAAATTGCACTTTAGTATTATGTGCACAAAGCGCGCTTGCTTAGAAACTAGTCTGATTTTCCGTTTTGAAATTATCGTTGTTCTATAGCTCGATTTTTGACTACTATCGACTATTGTTTTAGGAACTATTTTAGCAGTACATTTTAAATGTCAAACTTTGCTATACTAGACTGAGGAGCCGACTGTAGGGAATCACGCTACTAATTAAAAGATTTACAAAGAAATTAAATATTTAAATTTTTAGGTAAATCTTTAAATGAACTGCAAATATACTTATCTAGTCTTACAAATGTCGGTAGACCATAAACTGTGAAAACTACGCGCTATCTCGGCCTCACTGGGCAGCGATTAAATAAAAATCACGTTCTAGATCTCAGTCTGTTTAATAGTTTATTGCACTTCGTTCTTTTCTCTCTGTGTATTAACTCATTCTCGTTTATAGTTTAGTAGGTTCTACGTTTATCCTAAGAATAGGCTTAAAAGTAATATGTATGATTTTCTTTTATCATTTTTAACATTTAAAAAGTGCTGTAAAAAAAGTTCCTACGGTAACCAATAGAGGCGCTAATCAGATCTTCATACATATTTTTGATAGCTAGCTGGTCGTCGATAGTCTATAGTGAAAATCGCGCTATTGTATGCTATGCAGTCGCAATATATTTCTTTGACTAAAATGTACTGTTAAATCTTATTTTCAATAGTTCCATACTTAAGATCTTATATCCAGGAAAACAAACATCAACATTTCCTTATTTCATAACCATCATTATTCTAATCATAGAAATTTAGCATTACTCGTTATTTATTCTAAAAGATTAACTTTACCAACGTACTTAGCGTTTATATCCAAGAAACGGGAAGATAATAAATCCTAAGACGTAAATCCTCGCTCAATCGCCTCGAGGTCTTTACTTGTTTGCGTTGCTATCAATATGTATAAGATAACACTGATTATTTTGCTTTACAAAACCAATTCTAGCGCAGTATTGCAGCAGCAATGCAATCAAATCAATGGAATAACTCGATATTTGTCGTTTATAAAACGATATAATAAAGTCCTATGTATTGATTTAGATGCTATCGTTTCGTTTTTGTGTTGCATGACAGCGCTATCCTAGCACAATTCTGTACAATCGGTACTATCGAGTATCGTTGACTGACATTCCAATGGTAATACAAAAATAGTTCCTATGGCGCCCGCTAGAGACGCTGATCAGGTTTTCATACAAAAATTTCTCGATAGCAAGGCGGTTGTCGACAATCGATAGTGATAGAGAGTCGCGCTAGAGATATAGCAACGTAGGTATAAAGATCGTCTATTGCAACTCTTGCATCGATATGCCTTGTTTAAATGCTTAACACGAGTATTTACGTCTATTATAAATTTGTTCTTATGACAAAACAAAACACGAATAATGCGACGCGATTGCTTCGCAAATAGTTCATGTTTACTAAAACTACGTTATTGTATCATAAAATCTATGTAATATAACGATTATGAACTTTAACTATTTGCCTGATTTGTTGCACTTAGCAAAAATGCGTAGAAGTAAAACTGGGTTAATAGTTTTAAAAGCACACTCGTAAAAGACATACCTTTTTAACTATACAACATCTATAACAACAATAAAAACTAACATTAATCTTGTACCAGATAGACAAAAAAAAACATTTTAATTAAGCGATACATTTTTCTAAGAATCTATTGTATTATAAATACTGCAAATTACTTCTTTGCTTAGTAATTGTATACTTTAAGCCCACAGCAAAACGACGGCTACAAACAAAAAACTCAATAAGCTAACTCACATTTTTTTATTCGTTTCACTGCCCACAAAACTGGCACCATAATAATTTGTAACGAACTCCCGTTCGGAAACACACAGCAATTTGGTCGTATTCCTGATTGATTTCCGGATAAACCCAATATCATATATCCATATTGTTTCCGATCGAAGTATCTCTGATGTATTAAGAGCTTACGTTCACGCCATTAAAGCACATTAGAATTAGGTTACGGTATTATTGAGATGATAATTACATTGGAATATTATACACTGTTGAAACTGTAGTGTCTAAATTGTCTCAGGTATTGAGAGGTTTTAGAACCTGTAGATGTAACTAACTTTCTACGTTGGCTTCGCCCAGCGTGTAAAGATTTCGTGGAATAAAGAGGCCTATATTATACTATGTGTTAATCTAGGTTATAAGCTATCGGTGCACAAAATTTCATTAAAATCCGTCAAAAAGATTTTTCGTGGAAAACTAAACAAACATATAATATACATTCTCACAAAATTTCGCATTTATTCTTTTAGTAAGACAAGTACACTTTTTGCAATTACAATTTTTGTTAAGGTCGTGATTTATTAATGAATTTTAAAGTTATTAATCACTTTAAAATAATGTATAAGAATACACTTTGCTTTTTTACGTAATAAGTACTTAAATATTTAACTCGTAAAGTAATTATATTTCCATATCCCGGTATGCAGGTAACCAGTAATGAACAATGGAAAATCGTAGGCATTTCGCCGATAACAAGGTACTATCGAGATCACAAGTGCGCCACTCAGGGTTATGAGTACTTATGAGCATCTATAAGTACAGTAGCGCGATTCTCTACTGCTATCGACTATCGACAACCGGCTAGCTATCGAAAATTTTTGTTGTTTGACAATCGGTTCAGCGCCTCTAGCGGCCGTCTTAACAACTATTTTTTCAGTAGATTTTAAATGTCAAACTTTTGATACCCGACATTACGGTACCGACTGTAGAAAATTGCACTAATGTAGAGCGACTACCGACAACCAGCTAGCTATCGAAAAATTTGGTTAGGCAATCTATTCAGCGCCTCTAGTGGACGTCGTAGAAACTAATTTTGCAGTACATTTTATACATCATACTTTCGATACTCGAAAGTACGGTCTGTACAGAATCGCGCTACAGATATCGACATACGCTGTCGATTCAATGTCCACAAAATGTGCAAGCTGATAACCTAATTAGTTGACGTGTATCTGAACGTGACAAAACAGAATATTCTAACGCTTTCGACATGTTGAGTGCCGTATTTTGAGTGCATTAATTAAACTGTACTGCAAATAATAGATGCGTGTTATAAGATACCAAAAAGCTATGGAGCTTTTATAAGCACCTTAGCACATTTTTATGCTTAAGAGTAAACTAAAATAATGATATAATATAACTTTATTCCTTGAAAATTTGTTTGTTTTTCATAAAAAAAAATGTTGTCAGGATTTTATAAATATAATAATAATAATATTGTTCTCCTGGTCAATAATCGGCTACGGCAGCCAATATTTATAGAGTTTCAATTTTCGCCCATTGCCCAGGTACACTCTATATTTCTTCAATCTCATAGCCCAACGGGACGGATAACCATCACGACCATTGAGAGGTCAGATGCAGCATAAAAAGAGCCTTTGTTTCATTATAAGAACACCTCTTCCTTGATTTTTAATAAAATATTTTATTCCAGTCAGCTTTCTTGAACGGTAGGAACAAACTACTCGTGCATGACTTTCCTTAAATTTAACAGCTTAAATTGAAAACTTACAGCGAGCGGGGCTCATAGTTAAAACGTTTTTAAGTCTGGTGATACTAAATAGGATTTTAAAAGCAAAGAACAAGATTCAAAGAGAGCGGACTTTCATAAATTAATTAAAAAAGGTAAAGGTCTGTCATAAATTTTCTTAGACAAAGATATACCAGTAAGGTTTTAGTAGATTAAAACTGATATAAACAGGATAAACATCGACGCAATCGGCCACAAAATAGGTGAAAGATAAAAAATAATTTCACCAACCTTCGCCATTCGGGGCTAATACTGTCATCAGTAAACCGAGGGCGATTCATCCCTAGAGAGATACCCCCCGGAGATAACACAACAGAGTTTTCAAACAAATTAACTTTCATCCCTCCGGTATCAAAAAATCTAAATCCATTTTTTCTCTTTTTTTCTTTGTATAGATTAAAAAGGCACTATTTTGTATCACCGCTTTAGGCATAAACAAAATAATAAACTAGGCAGATATCCGCCTAGTGAAATTTGTAAAGAACAAAAAAGATTATCTGTTTGCGAACTAATTAGTTATTACTGCGTAATGTTTTTGTTTTTAATGTTAAACAACAATTTCTAATAAGGGATTTGTAGCAAATATACCAGCTTTACTATTTCCCTGGAGAGCAAATTACTTATTAGCTATAATATACCTTATATTAGTTCTAGTTACCTACAACACTTACAAACGGATTATCGTTTAGACAAAATTTTATTATGTTTACAAAACTTTAGCGCATAGTCTGTAAACCAGTATCGAGTGTTTGACATTTAAAATCTAATGCCAAAATAGTTCTTACGGAGCCCGCAAGAGGCGCTAAACACTTTCGTGTAAAATTTCTCGATAGCTAGCCGGTTGTCGGTAGTCGATTGTGGTAGAGAATCGAGCTATTGTATATTTGTGCTAACTGATACTTCTTCTACTTGGGCGTTGTCAGCTAGGCATCAACCAGCAATCTATGCTTGCCTTCGCAGTCAAGTCAACGTGTCAGAACAGACGGTACGTTATTCTTATGTGCTTAGGTTGACGCCTGATTGATTGACGCTTACTTGACGGCAAGGCAACAGGCAATACGCTTACGATCCCTTGCTGAGTCGAATACCGCGCTAACAAAATTCCCTATCAATAAAAATTTGATAGACTTTTCCACGTTCATCAAATGATATTCCAAACAAAATATTGTACGTGAATTCAGGCGTTAAAACAATACAAGAGAGAATTTACTCACGTCTGAATAGAGACATTATCATTACGCCTACAACACGTGCTTCATGAAATATTACGATAATAATAACGCAGGAAACTTCCGCAGTTTTCTTTAAATTATGATACAAATATACGGAGGAAGGAAAAATCTTTATTGTATTCTATTACCAATTATTGTTATGTACGCGATATGTATTTACTTGTATTTTTCATCTTTAACGAGAGATACAGATAAGTACAAATCTGGTACCAGTCTGGTGGTCTATATGGTGCAAGGCCCCCCTTTCTCATTATGGCAAGAGACCTTTGCTTTAAGCTTTTAAGAAGACTTTCAGCTTCTGTTTAGGGTTATTAGTATATGAATGCCTAGAAGGTCAGTCATATATATCTTGAAACTTCGTCATTCCAACGAATATCTATCTGCTATGTAAGTTTGAAACATCCAAGACCGCCCCTAGCGTATATCAAAGGAATCAATTTAGTATGGACGTCCAAAATTCAAGCACTACCGACTACCTATTTGTCTTTCGGACGAGAGAATCTTGGTACTATTGGAGCGAGTACATTTTCTTACTAAAGACGCGACTGATGTTTGCTGAGACACAATTCTGAGAAAACTGACTGTATTATACCAAATGAATAGTAATATCCAGCCGGAGTGACTTTGCAGGACATTTTATTGAATTTGGTTGACATTACCAAGCCAGTAAAAGCTTCCCTGCGTTTTTTTTTTTCATTCGTTAATTTGAGATTTATTCCGAGAAAATTCCACGTAGTGATCTAGCCCGTCTGGATTTTATTTGTAAACGTAATATCCAAGACAACTAAAGGGTATTAAAATGACTATAATAAAAAGCTCTAGCAATATATTGGTCCAATGGATTTAGTTATTAAGAAGATGTTTTTTAATAAAGTCTTTGAAAGGTATTTGCTTTATTGAGTTTTTTACTTTAATCGAAGGACTAATATTATAAAATATGTTATTCAGTTTTCATTTTTCTTTAATCCCTATGTAATCAAGATCACGATCTAATATAATTTCCAACGATATTACCCAGGCACTAGATACATGCACGGTGGTAATTTTTTTTGGTACTGATATAATATGTCGGCCTCCGTGGCGCAGTGGTTGAGGAGGTCACCACGCCACTATCAGTGCATCGGGAGGACGTGGGTTCGATTACCATGAGGAAAAAGTATTTTTGTAAAAGTTACTATGTTTGTAAAAGTCCCCGCGACACAAGAGCAATTTTAAGTGCGCGAGTTGCATTTTTAAAGAATGAGAAATGAAAAAACCTACCTATACAATGTCAGACACTTGCATTGAGCAAAAATGTTCAATCAAACATACGTAAAATGTACTAACAATATTTGTGAACAAGTAAACAAACGCCTACTCGCTAAGATAAACACTAAACAGGGTACTTAATCCTCAGTGCCATTTACATTTTAACCAAGAACCTTGTACGTCTTTAGCGGTATAATTAGGCTACAAGCGACTTTACCTAAAAGTATCTTAAAATATTCAAGTAAAAATGTTTCGAGTACTAAGTGCCTTTTCAGCACGTAAGGTTATTACGTAGATGGAGTGTCGATGAGTCTCGATGTAAACGTAAGCATATTTAACTTAATGTTGGTGAGTTGTTTATTTATAGTGTTGTGCGAATTATTTTACGGTATAAAATAATCAGGGTTGGTGGACACGTTTGTGAACTTGGGAAGTCGTGATTATTATGTAATTTCGTTTCTGAGACGTTAGAATGTAGTGAAGACTTTTAATTTGTAATCTCTCATCTAATCAAACAGTCGTGAACGTCAAGCTAACGTAGATTATTATGACGCTTTATAGTTTTCGTAAATACATTTTGTAATAACTTTTATGGAACTCGAATAGATAAACGTTTAAAAATTACGGTGTCGGTAAACAAATCAGATAAACCTTACAACAGTTGCTTAAATTAAACTCTGTCGCCACGAAGGAAACGAACGAAAAACACTGCACGATACCAACTTCCTTAAATCGTCTCCGACTTTACGATTTATGTAAACTAAACTAGATTAGGGAACAGTTTTAAAACTGTCGACTATAAAAACTTCAGGCGTTTCACCGTAATCCCTTCAGCAATTCAACCTTTGTGACAGTGTAGAAGGGTAGCTAACCCCAAAAATTCTAAAAATACCTCGAAAATTCGTGTAAAATTTAAAGTTTTTACTGGCAACCCTAGCTATTATGGTAGTGTCGATGTAGGCAACACCGATTAAGCAAACGGGGCTGCTTTAACAAATTATGGCGGTGGGAGTGTTCCGCCATAAACGATGGCACATGGTGCCACTCGGCTTATAGTTAAAGCTACATGATTTAACTAAATGATTACGCTTCTTAGTTTTGAATGAAATAAATAATTACTTGCGGCATGAAACTTTAGTACCATAAAATCCATAGTGTATTAAAATTTCAAAAAATTAGGCCTGGCATATTCGTCATTTGATTTCCAGCCATTCTTTATTAAAAATGAGTTTTACTGTACAATACATAAAACCTATAATGTTTTCGTGAAAAATAAAGTTTAGTTAATAACTATAAGAGTCTCAATAACACTAATTATTCTACTTACAACGGAGAGAAGAATACGTAAAAACATAGAACAAGGCCTTTTGCGAAGAGACCGGAGAGAACTTACAGATTTCTGACACGAAAAAAGACCTTCAAAGCAGCAGCCGCTTGAAGACTAGAATCATTGAGTATCGAAAATTTGCGTAGTATGAATGGCCTTACCCCACTTGAAATGTATTATATGATATACATTCAAATACGTAACTTTACTCCAAAACTATAAGACAGCAAACAATAAGTACACAGTTTAGAAATCGTCGTACAACTTCTAGAACATATTAGATAAACGGATTACATGGCAGCCGTTTTACATGTCAGTATTACACACTGATACGATCTTACAGGCATATTGTGGGAACACAAGCCGCGGATGTTATGCCGAGGGGATCTCTTTAAAGGGTAAGGTCTAGTGGCAAAACATGGAATGTACCGGTTTAATCCTCCCCTTGTTGCCGTAATAAATTAAGCATGTTTACGGTGGGATTTTTTTTCTTTGTTTTTCTAGTGACATGTTTTATATGGAGTGAATTGTACGAAATATTTAAAAGTACCATATAACTCGATTTTTGACACTACGTACATGATATCACGCTTGTTACGCCACTGCACAATACACCTACGTTTAGTCATTAATAATGTTAGTCCCTCGTATTAGAGGGAAGCCTATTGTCATATACCAGGCATGTTACTAAACTTCAGACTACTATTAATACAATGTTATAAAAAATATGTCGTAGTTTTCAGTCAGATACACTACTGACCGCGCCACATATTATATTATCGCAACATATTTGAAAGCTAAATACAGTGGAATTATATTAACGTTAATAGCACAGATAAAACAGGAATATCGAAACATCGCTAGTTACCGGTGATTTCGGTAGTTATCGATTTTAAAATAGCATACAACAAACTATGACTAAAAATATTATTATTAACATAACAAAATTAATGGATTAACATAAAATTTCACATGTATAATTTGCAATATCCTCCAATTAGTTTTTTATGTATACTAACACTCGAACATTTTCAAATGATACTAAAAGTTACGAATAACAAAATAGAATAACGCTTTTTGGCAATATTTTACTGTATAGATTAACTTCGTTAGGTTCAAAATTAGCATAGCAACAGCACTTTGTAATTTTTGGCAACGAAAATTTAATGGCATTATAAGTATGGAAATACGTGTACCTATCTTTATGAGCTCTTGTACATATTTAATAGAAACAACTTTAACCAAAAATACTTTAATAATACTATTATATCGTTTGACATTAAATATTCAAAAGGTAACAATAGAAAAAGTGTTTACCTAAATAAAACAAAGCTCTATTACCTTTCCAAGTGGTGTTTCAAAAATTTCAAATTCACGGGGTTCGGCTTCTTAATTTTTTTAAACAAAAAAGATTTTCAGCTTGTCCGTTTTTCTTTGTAGTTTAATGAACATTCCTAAGCACACAGGTAAGCAACGAGGGCCGGGAAATATAAAATTAATATTTTTCGCTTCAGTAGGTTGCTCAAAAAAGTTGCTTTCAAACGTTTTGAATACCGTTGCGAGGCTATTATAAAAAAGTTTTAAGAATAACTTGCTCCATCGAGCCCGGAGAGCGATCGTTTTAGATTTTTTTGTAGTTATATTTTTAAGAAATTCGTTGGTTCAAGAGGTAGTGTAACATAAGTAACCCTGTAATTTATTCACCAGCATAAGTGCGAACATGCGATAGATACATATTCTTGCTTGCAGTAGTAGTTAAAAATACCCGCTTCTGACCGCGATGTCCTCAGCGTGAAAAAAATTCCGGACTAAAAAATATTCTATGCGTCCACCAGTTTATAAGCTATGATAGCACCAAATTTAATGAAATCCGTATTTTTTTGTAAAAGATTAAATAAACATACACACACAGTCATTAGTCCTCACAAACTTTCGCAATTATAATTTTAGTAGGATAGATAATCTCTATTTGTTTAATGTCTTCAATTTAGAATAGTTAAAACTTTGCTATCACAATATCAAGCAAGTTTACAAAACTAATAGCTATTTACGTATCGTAATTGATACTCGATCAACCGTCACGGAGTATCTCTTAAAAACTTGTAAAACCAAACTTTTGTTTCAAGAAACTCACTGAGGGATAAAATAAACTAAAAGTTTTTAAATAACCTAATGAGTGTAGCTTGTTCTACTCTTAATAGTAAATTATATTTACTGAGTTATTCACGTTTTAATGATGTATTATTTGCCCTTGTAACTTCTTATTCTTGAGGTGCCTTCTGGAGGCACCCATTGCCAGTTGCGGTCACCGGTCGGGAAACGATCTGTGAGTTAAGTAAACTTTGGCACGGTCATTCCATAGATGGGTGACCGCATACTGGTATTCCGTGCTTTGGAGGGCAAGTAAAAAGTCGGTCCCAGTCGATATCAGTTTAGATAACAGTCATTAAGCCACGTCAAAGGCCTTCGGGCGGCGTAAACAACTATGATACTAGATTGACCACTGACCATACGATAAGAAGAAGCCCTTTTAACTTAAAACAAGAAACAAATAATAAATGTTAATCCTACTACGTATCCTACAAATATTATAAATGCGAAAGCTTGTGAGTATTGATGAATGTGTTTTGGTTAACTTTTCACGAAAAAACTACTGGACGAATTTTAATGGGTACTCTGATGGTTTTACCTTTAATCCCGAGAATTTTTTTTCACACAGGCAAAGTCGTAAGCAGTAGCTAGTAATGGATTCATTTGGAACAAGAATATAAGGGTCGCTGAGAAGTACTAGTTCTATCAATTCTATCAACCATTAAAAAAAATTGTGACAGAAAGGTATATTTTATATGGCGAAATTGGCTGTTAATAGATTTTTGACACAACTAATCACGAGACATAAGTACTCCTAACTATTTGGAACATGTTATTTTTACGCAGACAAATTCGTTAACATAATTTACTTATTGACGAAAATAGATAAAATGAACACAAGTATTTTACTACACCCACTACCTAATACCTCTTACTTGTCTTTCAGGCAAAGTTCCAAGCCCGTACTCTTGTTACTTAATCCGTTTAATACTAAAAGATCCTGTTACTAAATATACTCGTAGTTGGAAATATTACAAGCTTTATAATACACATATAACTTTTGAAAGTCAGCGTATACCAGGGATTCTCGAACCCACACTCCACTTTGTGTGGGAGACTGATGGTTATCTCACTAAGTTCTCACCGCTCCTCACTTTGTGTAATTCTATGAAATAATAGTTAGAAACTCAAAGTTACCAGGAATTTCTCATTGGCATATTCAATGACCTTTGTAAATAACTGTTTGATGAAACGTTCTGATCGAAGTCCAACTATCTTTCATAAATATAGTCCTTGTTTACAATTATACTGAATACATAAACCGCAGTTGCGTTTCACTTGGTCATTAAAAACAGCAAAATATTTTATAGGAATTTTCATTTTACGTTTTAAAAATTGAATTAAAAAAATACTTGAGTTGTAATCCGCTTGATAGTTTTAACGTATTTAGCACCGCGGGTAGGAACTAGACCATCATTTAAACGTTCATACATATAATAATAATGCAATTAAGATAAAGATAATTTTGGTCTGTTACATTTCACTGATAGACTCTTAAACCAATTGAGTAAAGATCTAAAAAAGTGTCAAATCCCAAATTTTGTGCCAAATAAAAACATAAGTTACGCAAGCTGAGTAATAGACATACATTTGTATCTTCAGCTAAAGCAGCTTGCAAAGGAACCACAGGTACTGCACTATATTAACTAATTAACCTAAACATCAAATCGGTAAATTGATTACAATAATCCTAGTGTAAATGGATAAAGGAAATAAGATACGTAACCCAAAACAGAAATCAATCCCACGCTATTACCAACACAGTAAAGCAAACATCGTATTTATTACCAGTGTTATTCAATTTTACCGTTTCTCGTCATCGAAAAAGCCATTGTCAATAGACACACGGTACGGATATAGACAATACGCTCTGATACTGAAATAAGCAAACAAAGCTTACGGATATCACATTTCAATAGAGCCTAGTTAGGCCCGTTTCCACTGGCAGCGAGATATGACATTAATCAGCTCACTCAATGAACCTATTTTGATATTATTCGTCATCTATAAATAGATGTTGGTTGCATTTGTGTTTATTACTACGATTCGCATTTATGGTAACCCAAATGTTAAATAGAGTGTAAGTAGTGCAGGAATGCGTCAATCTTATTCAAAACGCTTTTTAGTTGGTATCCCAATACTGGTTCATGGATACCGATACCAGTCATTAGAAAGGGTATAAGCTTTATTAATAATTATTCAAATACACCTAGATTCAGGTTCATTGCCTAGACATATTGTGTAAGTGTTTTAACAAGCTAATATCAAAAATATTCGATACTGTAGTATGGCTTTTATAGTTCAAGATTTTTTTTTCTCTTGACCTTTGTACCAAATTAGTTGATGGATGTCAGTTCGATATTGGAAAAATCTGCGCTTGAATCATGGTCTCCCTTCTCATTGAACAGGAAACCTGAAAACCGTTCGTTTAACACTTAGTTTCACTCTTCAGATCAAATTTTTATATCACATGCCAGTGCCAAACATTCAGATGGGTGACTGCAACTGGTTTTAAGCATTCCCATCGATAACCATCAGCCTACTTCAGCCCAATAAACAGTGGCACAGCATAATCGAAACATACACGGGCGTTCATTCGCCTGATATAATCCTTTCAGCACGAGAATTGATGGCCTATTCTCTCCCCGAGCAGTCTAAACATTAGCGCATCATTTTGTGTTGCAATGCATTGCTGCCTGATTGAATGAGATTCAATCGTATCGAGTGTGTTGATGGATAATGCGATAAGCAATTTTCTTGTGATTGATCTATTAACTAGGTTTTGGAATGCTACTGACAGTTTGCTGCACTTTGGAGAATTGATGCATATTTGACACGAGAAAGATTTCAAAAAACATATTCAGCGTTATTTTTAGTGAAAAAAACTTGTAAGCTCAGTATCACATTTTTGTATCTCTAATATGGAGCGTTTCTAATACATTCCTAGATCTAAGTTAGCAATGACTGTGAGACACCTTTGCATGCCTAAAGTCATCAAGCCGAATTTTGGCACCATTAACATGTTTAATCGAAAAATAGTTATTATTAACCCAAACTTTAACTACTACTACTACCAAATAAACAAACATTTGTTTTGATAGAAAACTGAAGCCACATATTTTACATACATTACGTACAATTTTATCACTGATCAAGTGAAGTGGAGGCGCACGGTATGGCAACATCGCGTGTTGTTTCAAAGCAACTAACCGCAACATGAAATTTCCTGTCGGAAACACACTTTAGCGTTATTAAATTTTTTTTTTTGTTTCTTTTTTCTATTATATAAAGTAAAAATATGGGTTGTTCGTAACAGCCTATTTATATTCAAATGCTCTTATAATTATGTGTGTAGTAAGTACACTAATCTAATAGATTTCATTGGGATAAGTTCGTAAAGTTGCAAAGGAATTCCAAATGCAGCAATATTCTTGAACTAAGATTACCAAGATATTTTTGAGACATATAGATAATATCATAAGTAAGACGATAATCTCGGGTCTGAACTTATTATAATGTATTTCAACTTATTTACGGCAGCGGACTATGTATAATTTGTGAACGAAAATGTTTTTTATGTTTCGCATTTATATGTCTACAAAAAATCAACAGGAATTGGATATCCTTCATCTTGAAAACCTTTTTCTCAAATTGGAGTATATTATCATTGCATTTAAAGATAATAAAATTACATTTTTATTTCAACGGATAATCTTTTTCATTAAAATTGTAAAACAGAATTGCAAAATATATTTTTTTCTTCAATTCCGTACTATGTTTTAAAAATATATCATTAAACAAAATATTTTACAAATATATAATAATTCCAACAATCAACAAATGAGTTGTTTCGCAGTAACACGAACATTATATAATTTAAACGCTTTTCAAAGCATTACAATACAAAGACTACCAAGAACTAACGTGGGACCAACTTACACAATGAAAACGTAACTCAACATTTCTCTATCAACTTTCTGAAGAAAAAATCGCGTGTTTGTCCTCACTTCCATTACCTAGGTACTTATAGAGACGTTTGATTTTTATACAACTATTTGTTTCGCGGTATTCTGACAGACTTGACGTAGTTTGAAAGATATCATTTTAGTAATATGCCAATGTTTATTGAAGCGTTTGTTGATATTCTATCATTCAATCATAGTTGGTAACACAATAGACTTTTTGCGTAGTTGTGAATCTGTACCTCGATTCTCTACCACTATCGACTACCGACAACCGGCTAGCTATCGAAATTTTGACATTTAGAATGTACTGCCAAAATGTTTCCTACGACACCCGTCAGAGGCGCTGATCAGAATTTCATACAAAATTTCTCGATGACAGGTCGGTTGTCGGTAGTCGATACCAGTAGAGAATCGAACTACTGGACTATTTGGAAACTTTAAGTAAAGATTTAGAATAGCAGTGATAAGGCTTTAAAAATTAATTTGTCAGGTAGTTTATTAACTTAAACTATTTTTGTCCTATTATATTTTTGGATCATTCCGGATCTACGGCTACTCAATATTCACTGTTACAATTTGTTTATTAGCTGACTACGCCTCGCCATATCTGTACAATAAAAACATGCAAAATAATTTGCTAAGTTTGTGCGGTAAAAAGGTCTGAATATTCCTTGATCAACGTTAAAAGCAGCGAAGTAAACAAATCCTTATAAAACATTACTTTCAACAAAACACAATAAAAATATCAAAGTATTGTCAACAGATATTATCGTGAACGGAAATTCCGTCAGCTTTTCTCCACTTTGATCCTTATCATACTCTCACAAAGTACTCTTTCCACAATATCTTACATTCTAACGTTGGAAATGCATTGCAGATTTTATAAGAAACCAACATATTTTTTACTTTGTTTGACACGCGCGTGGGCGGCTACGGAACTTGATACTTAGAAGATCACAAACACAAGTAGGAAGAAAGATAACTTGAGAAAAATATCATCATACTGCGGAAAATATCGCAATAATCTACCTACTGTTTATACTTTATGCAATTGAAAGTATATGTGGTGTAAAGGGCTTTTGTGCAGAGGAAATGATTACAACGAAACTGAGTTTAAATTAACAAAAAAAATCTTATGTTCTTTAACATTGTGCTCGCAGTAGCGCTTTTCCCTACAATTGAAACCATCGAGTATGGAGCGTTTGACATTTAAAATGTACTGCAAAAATTGTTTCTAAGACGACCACTAGAAGCGCTGATCAGATGTTCATACAAAATTTTACGCTACAGCTAGCCGGTGGTCGATTTTCGATAGTAGTACAGTATCGAGTTACAGCCAGTGTTTTAACATGGATGACAAAATACACATTATAAACGTAAATATTCGAAATGGCCAGAAATTGAGATTTTTCATCTGATGTTTAGTCAACTTTATATAAAATTACATTATTTCAGAAACATGTTACTATTGTATTCATATTTCAAGTATTCATAATGTATTTATAATTAATCTTATTAACAGTTTCACTTTGGTTCTCGGAAAAATGTTTTTATTTATTAAAGCGTAAAATACTGTAAAACCTCAGAGGATTACTTATTAATAAAATGAATGTACGAATTTTTGAAATACTTTCAGAAGTACAATGAATATAATGTGAAAACAAACGCATGACGTAATATTAAAAAAAAAGTTGATACCCGTTCCATGATAACATTATGTCGCATCGATATCAATATATTTAACTTACATTACTTCGTATGAACCGTATTAGACCTTTATTTCCAAAATAAAAACGTATAAAACCGTATATTCGACAGATAATTGATACCGAAGTGAGTTATCGTGTTATTCCCAGAACATAACATTATACTAAAGACTACAGCGCCAAAAATGTGCCTCCGAAGTCATAAAGTTACACAATTACGAGAGGAATACCATACCCGTTATACGTTTATTAATCGTCACTCGTCGAACCGATCCCTTAGCGAGCAAGCCTTAACGCGATAAAAACTTTATTAACGATCCCACCAAACGTATGTATTATGAACATTAATGAGGATGCCAGACAGTTTTCAGTAATGAAGCCATGTTGCGTCCCTGTGATAAAATTTAAGTGGCCCACGCGGACATAAAATGAGTTGATACTCGAATACAGTTGGCGTAACAATCGGTTGTATAAAACGCCTCCAAGGATAGTGACGCCGTCAGATAAAGATTATAACGACGTACATAGTCACTACATATTCCCGATAGGCTGCCATAAAAACCATTCACCTCGTAATTATGTAATACGAGAAATTTCTTGACGCCAAGTGCGGCGATAAAATAAATAAATGTTCGCACCGTTATCACTGTGAGCGCATTACGTACACGCAATTATACGGACATGATATATTTAAATGCTGACTACAACATCGTAATGCCAAATTTGTGCTTAGTCACGTCACCGACTGAAACAAATTATACTTTTTTCTCTGAAATTGTGTCAATTATACTTTTAAATGTTGTTTACAAAATTTATGAGATAATTAAGCCACACAATGATCGTTAATTATATCACAGAAGGTTAGAACGTTTTTCCTTGACACACAGTTCAGCGGTATTTTTCTAACATTAAGAGTACTTTACTTCAAACACGCGGTGAAGCCAAGACCAGAGTAACGAAATTAAAAGCTCCAGCGGAGAGCCCTTTGAGATTTTAATTCAGAGTAAAATTTTAATTTGACCAAAAACGAAATGGTTTATTATAATTTAATTTGAGCAGAATCTTTTCGCAGCTACAACATCCTGCCATATCGCGGCGCTTCGAGTAGGCTCGAGTGAAAAAATTACCCGTCCGCCGCGTAGACAGGAACGTAACGAATTACATTAATACGAAAACGTAATGTATGGCTTTACTTTGAATTATAATTACATCTGTGAAGCGTTCGTGTGCCGCGGAACATCCGAGAAAGAAGTTACAAAACTTAATTTGATATTTGTTATAATTTGTCGTGTTGTTGTAAACCTACGAGAGAAATGGCTGGGGAAATTTCATTTTCATGGCAAGTGAATTGTGTGTGTCAGTCAGATGGTGGGCTCGTGTTGTGAATATAACTTGCTTCATTGCGGACTTGTGACTAAACATACATAGTACATCTATGTACGGTTAGCCACGTGTACGCTGCGGACTGCGACAACGCGAAAAAGGGTTACGTTGTTTTTAATCTTGCTAGCGAAAATATATTGTATTACATGTTGAACTTATTTAAAGTTAAATTATGCAGCAGACGTCCATTTAAAAAAAGTTATAGAAGCAATTTAATACTTTTTATCTATACTAATATTATAAAGCTGAAGAGTTTGTTTGTTTGTTTGTTTGAACGCGCTAATCTCGGGAACTACTGGTCCGATTTAAAAAAAATATTTCAGTGTTAGATAGCCCATTTATCGAGGAAGGCTATAGGCTATATATCATCACGCTACGACTAATAGGAGCAGAGTACCAGTGAAAAATGTTACAAAAACGGGTAAAATTATGATTCTCTTATGTGGCGCAAGCGAAGTTGCGCGGGTCAGCTAGTTATTTATAAACGGTATAACACAATGACGAACAATAAACAGAGATGTTTAACAAAAAGAAAGCATTCAACGTGAAATGAGCTCGACTGGCAAAGAAACACATTATGAACGAACCGAGAACTTCTAGTTCTTCATAAACACGCAATACTGGGAACTCAACATCATGTATGAAATAACATGCGTCCTTGAGATACTCAAACGAATATGATTAATTTTCTGAGAAGAAACGAGAAAACAACTAATTTGCACGGAAAATATGCAGTGCAAATGGAAGCAAGAAATATACTGACCAATTAGTCGTTTATATACATTAAATAGTATTTATTATAATAAGAATACTGTAGCTGTTGGACTAAGCAAACAATTAGAAAAAACAGTCGATATACCTTTTCAAATGAACGAGTTTTATATTTGAAAAACTACGGGATCAAAATGTCTGTTCCAATTTAAAATACATGAATGTTCTACAATGGCTATGCGGTTATATCCGGCCTTTGTCAATAGCAGAGTTATTCGGAATGAATACAGAACAAACACTTCCATCATAAAAAATGGACAGTTTGTTATCACAAAATACAAAACCTAAAGCTCAAAACGATTGTATAATAATGAACACCGGTGGTCGCATAGTGATATAAACCAACTCAATTGCGCATAGGTATATAGCGCTGGAAGCGTTCATAGCAAGTTGTGCTCACCGGTCGCAGTAAACGATCTGTGGGTTAAGCAATCGTTGGCGCGGTCATTTTATAGATGGGTGACCGCATTGTGTATGTGAACTGAGCGTCTCCGTACTTCAAAGGGCACGTAAAAAATCGGTCCCGGCTTGAACAGCTTCGACACTAGGTTGACCACTAACCATACCTACAATAGATAGATAGAATTGCGCATATTTTTTTCATCATTCTTCATATATTTTTTAGGGGTACAAAGTTCAACTCTTATATTCTTTGTAGCTGCTTAGGAGTTTAAACATGACGTGCACTGACCTACTCCCTTTCACAGAGAACCTTATTTGTGTTACCGGGAGCTATAGAAACTTATTTCTACCTACACATGCGACGAAATGCAGGTGAGTTGTTACTTACATGAGTGCTATGTAAATAGATATCCCTGAAGGCGAAGTTTGCCAAAAGTCTAGACAAGTGAACACGTACCAACTGTACAAGTATATATAAATAGATCCGTCCTTCGAAAACATTTTAAAATATACTTTACACTGCCGTTATGCGGCAAAACGCTTTTAACGGAGTACTTCCATCAAATATATCGCATTTCAAACACAGTTTTAGCCACGATGTAACTGAAAATACCTTGAAATATTAATATTGGCCGTAAAACAATTCATGTTGAAAATATTGTAGCAATATTCACGCGCGAAAAACGTTCGAACCACTTTCCAGGTAAAGCTGTTATTTACATGTTACAATTCTTTTTCAAGCACTATGATCTGAAGAAAGCGTTATAAATTCTCTTTCCAATTATGCGGAGAAAGAAATGATTTACATTGCAATGTCGTTAGGAATGGAATAAGTATTCTCGTTATTCTTTAAGGAACGATAAATGCAAACAATTAGAAAATGACGTGTTACTTGTATGTTTTTAAGCACTAGTTATGTTACACGTACTCTAGTGTTGTAGCTACATATCTTTAGATTTTGTTATTACTCCATGTTCTCAGTTGTTATTACCTCTGTCCTTTTATTTAAAGCAAAAGACAACATAATAATTTAATTTCAAACCTACAAATTCAGTATGCGTGGGTCTATCAAGTTTTGACCGTTTCAACATTTTCAACTTACAATTTGCTAGTAAAGGCTTTTATTTGCATAACAATAGGGACTTTAACGGTTAATGGCGGTGGTCTTCGAAACTTGGAAACGAAACTGTCTAGACGTACGCTTGGCAACTGCGTAGACAAACTACTTTCATCGATCGCTCGTGAATTTTAGTTTAAACAAGAATTTAAGCCGAGGTATGGCTGCCAGTTATATTTTAAACTCAATTCTAAAAATGCTTTGTTAAGAATTTGCCGCATGCATTCATAGTAGTAAGATATTTAACTATAAAGAATTCCGCAAAATGTTGGACTTAAAAGCTATAATGGTTCAGCAATAGTGGCATACGTAAAATAATGCTCGTGTATTTTGCGTGAAATCTGGCTGACCGATTAACAGCACTCACGTTTCCTAAATAGGATGAAATTCCCGATGTTCTGACAACGTAAACATAATAAGCGAACAAAACTTAACCTAGAATTGTTGCGAAACACCTATTAATTTCACCACGTAATCTGTTACAATGTTACGCTTTCACCAGACCCATTAGACGGCTTAAGCTGATCTCCTAAATAGACGAAATAAAATTAACTAATTGGTATCCCGCTCACGATAACACTGCAACTTAAATTAACACACCGCTACGGCTTAAAACGGTCCAAAATCGTTGCTTTACAAGTTAGCCGGGTTATCTTACAACTTACTTTGTAAAGATATTACAAACTCCATCAAAGTCCAGTGCGGAAACGCAGCTTATCAGAACAAGTTAGATCAGTATCTAAGTGTGAAACTTTAATTGCTGACTGGAGGTAGAAACTTTGACGGCACGACTCGTGCATTTGGTATAGGTGGTTTGTTTTACCGTTGTGCCTCGACTGTGTGGTTGAATAGAACACGAACAAATGGTGCGAGTCACAACAATAGAGTACTGGAAACGCAAACGTAAACAAACGTATAACATGAATGGTTTTCTTTAGTCATTTGTACTTCACAGTTGTACTGAAGTAAATTATTCCAATTTTGGATATGTTTTTTTAAATTCATTTATTTAGCCTTATTCTTTAATAAGAGAAATAGTAGGATGTTTTTTTAACACAAAACGAATTTGAGAAAGTTTGCCATATATTTCGGTATTTATTTTAAAAAGCGTTCAGACATTCGATATGAAAGCTATGTATCAAGTGACTTCAGGGATGACTCGTATGTAGATTCAAAAAACAACAAACGAACTAAAACAGGGAAATTAAAAGGTATAAATACAAGTAGTGTACGACCACTTTAACAAAGCTAGGTAGGTCATAAAATCTTTTAATTAAAAAAAATAAATAAAAATAAATATTATTGGACAACTCACACACGGTCATTTGATTCCAAACTAAACAGAGCTTGTACTATGGTAACCAAATGACTGATAAACATACTTCTAAATACATACTTATATAGATACATTAAAACCCAGGCTCAGAACAAATACTCGTGCTCATCACACAAAGATTTGTCCCGGGTGGGATTCGAACCCACTTCACGCAAATAAAGAAAAAGTTATAAGTACCTTAGCATTTATTGAAATTTCGATGTCATAAATTGGTCCGTAGCTGTAAAAGTATTGACTGTTCTGTCAGTCACTATTTAGGTCAATACTAGCCTGCTGGCATCGACCCTTTGACAGCTACCATAATTTGGTTATAGCAAGATTTAATGTGCCATAGTGCAATTACAGGATGCTACCAAGTGGAAAATGCTCGCTAAACCAGGTTACCTATTCCGAATGCACGATTAATGTTGAGACACAGTATCATAACGGTCTTTTGGGTACACGAGAGGTCTATTTTGAGTTCACTATTATCGCGTAACTTCATGAAGGTAACCTTTTGACTCGAACGAAAATTCTCAGTTGTTGTAGGAATGCAAAGTCCCAAGTATAGCATAGTAGTCATAATGAACAAAGCACCTCTTATTTTAACGGGAGTTCTGTAGCGTGATTTTCTACGTCTTCATGCTATGAAGCGTGCACAATTTGACAATTACTTCTCTTCAAAATTAGTTTCTAAGATCCCTAAGATAAGGTTTTAAAACAAGATTTGTTGATAGTCTATAGCAATAGAATATGTAACAACGTTTGAGGCAGTTACAAACTACTTAATCTATTACACGATATAACTACGTTTTACAAAACATAAAAATTGCTAGCTATTTTTGCGCTAGCATTAATCCTCGTATCACAAAGGGATTAAAAATATTCAAATCATTCAGAGTGGTAGAGTGCATAATCTGCGGATCACATCAAGATTTGTCGTAACCGGGAACTAGAGTAATAAAACAAATGTAAAAAGAAGATTTTCCTGTCAGTATAATCTATGTCTAGACGGGAATTAATAGAAAGAGTTGACTATACAATTGGAGTTTAGATTAATTATTATTCGGTTTGTATTTACGTCGTATCCAGACCTTAGTGTTGTTGAAAGATGGCATCAAATAACAAGAAAGTTATTATGTTGCCATAACGTGACGTTATACAGTTGTTGCGCTCACCGATCGATTAAGGATCTGCGGGTTAAACAAACCTTAGCGCGGCCATTACATATATGGATGTGACCACATAGTGGTAATATAACTGAACGTTTCCGTCTATCCAGGAGAGTAAAAAATCACGTTATTGAAGGTGCCATGTGCAACATTTAACAAGATATGGTCGCAAAAGTAATGTTTATTATTTTGCTTTGTGCAGCTTCATACAAAGAAACTGCGGTGTAGATGAACTACTACTGCTTTTTTAATTTTGTTACTTCCTACAGTCACATTGCATGATGCCAATATTGCCGTGACGTGTGTAGAAGGCGTTTTTGTGACATGCGGCAACTACTTAACAATCTGGGTTATGGGGTTGCACGTTCTTCGACTGAGCTACTGTGTAATTCAATGAACTGAGCATACAGCGCGTTTTCTAAACACTAACGAACTGAAACCGAAGAAAAATAAAGAAACCGGGTTAGGTATTTAGTATTGTGGCTTAGATTTCTGTTTGCCAGCGTTACCTGACAATTGTCATTTTTCTTCTATTTTCAAAAGAACACTATACCTGTACCTCGATTCTCTACCACTATCGACTACCGAAAACCGGCTAGCTATCGAAATTTTGACATTTAGAATGTACTGCCAAAATGTTTCCTACGACACCCGTCAGAGGCGCTGATCAGATTTTCATACAAAATTTCTCGATGACAGGTCGGTTGTCGGTAGTCGATAGTAGTAGAGAATCGAGCTACTGAACGTTGTTTCGAAATTTTAAAAACAACAAAATATCACAGATACCCCAATCCTTTACTTCCAGCTCCCGCCTATCTAACCTATAACCTATGTAGACCTAAATACTTTAATGAGTGCATTTATTATAATCACGCTGTTTACAATGTCTTCGTTCCGGAAATACTTACAACAAACTATTTGAAAGTTTTCCAGTAATCTTTTAATTTACATAATAATATCAACAAAAATACTCACATCAACTTCAATCCCGGGTATCCGAAAGATCTTGAGCGGCGGTACGTCCCTGGGCGAGTACCGACAGAACTCCCTGTCACCGCGGTACCACTTGACGGAGTACAGTTCCTCCTGCTCGAGGTCGTAGAGGCACTTCATCTCCACCTTGGAGCCTCGCTCCACAGCCTCCGGCACTACCACGTGCACGTTGCGAAGGCATAGTGAACCTGCGAATGACAAACAATAGAGTTCGTAACATATATTATTATGTATCTGGGTAATTTGATTTGTTGATTGTTTGTTTAAACTGTTTTTTTTTTTGCTATCCTGTACTGTCCCACTGGGCGAAGGCGAATTTTTCTCGAATCCTCCCTATCTCCTGTTATGCTTATTATGTTTTTTTTTGTTATAATAAGAATTAATAATTATTACAATCTTATTTCAATAATATCTTTATAAGAATTGTAAGACTGAGACCCCACTTTGACGTGATAAAGCAATTAGAATACTAGTCAAAGAAAAGGATGGCGCAATACAGTCAGTATCACTATCTCTTTTTAAGAGCAAAACTTGGACAACTTGAGGAAGCAACAGTACGGCCTTTGAAAAATTAAGCACTTTACTCATGATCTAATTCTGAGTGGCCGGTACATTTGAAATAAAGAAACAAATTATGTTGTTTATTTTCGCAAATTTTGTAGAATTTTTTTATATTTATTATTTCAAAGTGACGGTCCATTAAAAGTAAATTATTTAAATTACATAAAACAGCATTCATCATCTCAAAAAAGTAACTTGATGCCTTCCTCATTTTTACCTTGAATACAAAATGTCGGTACTAACTCCGCCAAATGTAATACGTTGAAACAGTATACATAATGTTCTACATATTATTCCGTATGTAAGGTTTTATTAGTACATAAAAGTTCTAAGCTGCTTATCGAGGTATGTGGATCGTAAAATCTACCGGCGGTGAGGGTAAAATTCATATACACGTTGATAAACTAAGTGAGTTTAAACTGATTGTAAGTAAATTAATCCCTCCTGTAAAACGCTTTAATATACTGCACGAAGATATAAACTAGGTTAGGCCGGAGGATAATCTAGTGTATAAACCTTACTAACCATAGATTATTTATTGACAAGCGGTTTCACAGAAGCAACAGTCTCTGGTTTGTATTAGATATGTATTATTCAAGCACCAAATGTAATAACTATTGAAACTTATATTTTAATGAAACTTTTGGCAAAAGTATAGCAAAAATAAATATACATTTCCTAGTGAATGGGGTAAAGTAAATATGATAGTTAAATGTAATGATTACAATAATATGCTATTGCGCAGAAATTTTTGTTGTTTGGTGAGTATAGTAACATTTAATTTTGTAGTTTTGAGGGAGACAATATACCATCATAACAAAAATATTCAAATCGTCTCAGCTGTTTTGATGTAAATGAACGATAAACAAGAGACATTGTGGATTGTAATAATAGTACTCAACTCGATCAATAACATGAATACTGCGTTGTTTTGTCCAAAAACTTAGGAGTGGAATTTCATTTGAAATCACACCCTTCTCTAGGATCCCTTTAGGCCCAGTTGTCATAAACACTTAGAGACACCCTTCGTCAAATATGTCAACTGATCTAAATCTCAGAATGTCAATGACCTTATGGGTTAAGGTCAGATAGTCCGCACATGAAACTATTGATTTATTTAGTTCCATGAGTTATTTATCGAGCGTATTTTTATCAAGATACTAAAATAATTTCAGGACCAAAATGTCGCTGGAACTATGCTTCAATCGGGAATCATGCCAAACACACTATGCTCAGCGTGTCCAACTAAGTTCTAATTGCGTCATCGTCTACGTGAAAAGATTTCCCAGGGTAAAAAGTGTTAATCTAGGATATAAACTACTGTGTTCCCGCCAAAATCCGTTCAATAATTTAAAGAGTAAAAAACATAACTTCTTGATAATCTTTCGCATTTATAATACTAATAGGATGATTGCTGAAATTGTCACTGCACTTCAAAGAATTGTTCAGAGAATTCTGTATCAATACAACCATAATGAAGAAAATACTATCTGTAATATCCAGGCACGGATTTTTTGTAATATCACAATGATAAGTTGAAAATGAATGTATTGTAATCTCAGCTTCATTTGTATTTTTGACAAGTTATAAGGACCGGCGTTGTTATACGTCTAGAATAATGATCACGTTGTTTTCTTTAAGGAATTCTCGTTCAACCTAGTTTTTTACTAATAATACATTTTTCATTATGTTGTTCATAAAATAACATAGATATGTTATTTTATTTATGTGTTCGGAATATCAAATTGTATAATTACGTGCTAGATTAAATTGGCTGTGTAGTATAAAAATATAAAAACTGTTTATGAAAGTAAAAACTGTTTTTGGTTTGTTTTTAATAAATATAAAAAGCATACATAGAAGGATGATTTTAGTAACTTATGTTTCATTTATACGTAAACCCTCTGAAAATAATATTATTTTGCCTATGCGATAAATTTTAAATATCAAACTCCTGTTACTCAACAGTACTAATTGTAGAGAATCGCGCTACAGCTCTGTTATCAAAATTTGTGTTCCCGGTAATCAGAGACTTTACATAATAATATATCTAGTTGATCATGTTTGTTATTAGAAACCATAATACCAACGTATTGGAAAAGCTAACAGCACGGATGATTTACCCTATGTTTACTCGTTACTGCGTCGCCAGAGGGCGTTGAACGTCATAAATAAATTATGAACATAATTTATGATTTTCATGTTGTGAAAGTGTGTATATGTGACAGTTCACAAGTTTAAGTGGGCTTAAAAGCTTTAACATGCTTTAATAAAAGTGAAAGGTAACATTTCATTTTTTTTATTTCGGTTTAAATATTTAGATGTAGTTTACATTCTAGTAATCACGTTAAACGGCAAAATATTATTTTAACAGTATTTCTCTATTTTATGACTACCTTCTACCTTAAAATCTTTTTAAACCAAAGACCAAATCTAACCCAAACCAATCCCTAATAAATAAAACAAACCCTTTACACAAGCTTTCATTCAAGAAACGATGTAAAACATCGATTCTAGAGCACATCTGGTCAGTCGGTTTGAAACAAGCTACTTTACATGTTCAAACACTTAATCAAAAAGCAATGAAGCAGCATGCAGCTGCACTGAACAAACAAGGAAGAGTGGAAACAACAGATGTCTAATACTTAGTCGGAATATAAATGAACCCTCCCGTTCAAATTAAACAAAGCTCCTGTATCTGTTCAAATACTAGTGAAGCCTTACATTAGCTTGTAAATTACTAGGTTTAAATGATCAATGAGTTTACGTTGAAGATCGTCGGTTGGTGTTTGTAAGGATATTATTATATAAAGTTTATGAGAATAGTGTATGTATGTTTGTTGCTCTTTCACGAAAAAACTACTAGACGGATTTGGATGAATTTTTATAAAGTATAGTAAGTAAGTACAGTTTAATACACAGAATACTTTTAACCTAGTTTAATAAACAGAATACTTTTAACCACGGTAAATCATTTTACGTGCGGCCAATAATCTATAAAGTTTGTAATGTTTAACTACTATACTATTGATTTCCATATCTGACAGCAGATATCGATATGTTCTTATGAACAATTGATCAACGACAGGGGAATTAAAAAGATCATGATCACTGATTGGCGTGTGATCCATAAAGTGACGTCATGATAGTATCAAACATTCGTAATCGCGTTATACGAAATGTTAAGGAATGGAGGTAGTTCGAATAGAGCGCGATTGTGGCCTTGATGTTATAAAAATTTGTATTAGTATTAAATTTTATTAACATATACATAGGTATTATTAAAAAAAATAGATATCTGTTCTTAAACTCAACTTTTAAATTACTACCGGCCTAATAAAGGGGTTAAGCCTAATTGGATATTTCTACTCCAAACTTCCCCAATAGTTATTTTAAGTAAAAATTAGAAAGTTTCCACTACAGTAGCTAACAAAACATCGGAAAATCCCAAGAGTCTGTTTAATTATTTTAATATCGTTAAAACACAACGTTATTATTTCCAAGTTCAATATTTACTCGAATCCAAATTACTTGCTAACAAAGTACCTAATTTGATAATTATGAAAGCATATTAATCAAATATAAACATAATTATAAGTTATTTAAATTCTTCCTAAAAATAAAACGTAGAATAACCTTGTCTACATAATATGGTAAGCGTTTTTCATTTTAGAAAGCAATTGTTTTTGCGACGCAAACGCCCGTTACTAGAATTTTAATAAACACCTTCGTCTTGTTGCTAAAATTTATACTTTTTCGATTTTCGATAACATAATGATTTTGTAAGTGGAAATTTGAGCTGGTCCCAGTCACAGGAAGCAGAAATAATAATTGCGGTCCTAGTTGCTGGAACCCTAAACAGCAACACCGCATTTCGAATTTTAAACAAATTGTCCTATTTAAAAGGTTTTACATTTAAGTTGAAACTTCTTAGGAAAAGGTTTCATTTCTAAAACTCCTTCTATCAGCTCTCGACGGAATGCTCCTTCCTGGAAACCCTGCACCTGTACTTGGCTAGCAAAGTAGATGCTTAACCCTTTTAATTAGGGAGGAGAACAGGGACTAAATTATATAAGTACTTATTATATTGTTCAATCTATAAACTTCCCCTAGAATATTTATCGGTAGTTTGTAAGTACATTGCGCATTTTATAGCCACTACAATAATTTTGTAGTCGCAATAAATAGTAACATTTCTTAATACAGCTAAGTTTTATTTTAATTCTTGTTCATTGTTTTATAGGATAGCGTATCCTAAATGGACTATTACTCAAACGTAAATAGTTTATGTTCTCAAAATAAGGAATATTGCTGCCCGTTTATTTATCTTCGTTAAATTATCTACACCTGCTGGAATCTTATTACGTCTACTTGATAAAACTTTATTAAAATCATAAAATTCTGTCTTGGAATTTTGGACAGACACTGGCAATTTTATAAGCAACTAGATTTTTGACGTAGCTTCACTGGCACTGAGTTAAAAAATTGGCTATTTATTTTCTTATCTTAATCAAATTCTGGTATTTTTTTCCGTGCGTTTAGTATCGGTTCCATCTGGGTCTCGTGTCTATAGTATAAAGTCTATTAATCTGATCAAAAATATATTAATGTCAAATTATAAAAGTCTTGTGAAGTCGGTTAAAAATATATCATTGATCTGTAGCTCGATTCTATTGACTACCGACAACCGAACTGTCATCGAGAAATTTTGTATGAAAATCTGATCAGCGCCTCTGATGGGCGTCGTAGGAAATATTTTGGCAGTACATTCTAAGTGTCAAAATTTCGATAGCTAGCCGGTTGTCGGTAGTCGATAGTGGCAGGGAATCGAGGCACAGTAGCTCGTCGATAGTGGTAGAGAATCGAGGTACAGATCTGTGCATGCAAATTCAAATTGTTCCAAATATTTTGTGCGATTATGTAAAGTACAGTCATATAGCCTTTCATTTTTCATATCATTACGATGGCAGATAATAACATGCTTTGCAATATTAGTTAATGTTTCATTTAGAGCCACAAATAACGTTATGAAATTCACGCGACTTGCAATAATAAGCTCGGCCTTATGACTGTGGCTTCGATCCAACTCATTTCGCTTTGATACCCACTTCCCGCTTTTAAGATACTAAAATACTGAACACCTAAGCTTATTTGATTCCTATATCTACGCCAACGTTTTTAGCAGTTGGTTTTTCAATATTTTTTATAAAATATGAAACCAAAATATTATTTTCAGTGTAGTTTTTAAGTCTATTTATATGAATTGTTAATTGAGAATCTGTTGTACTGTATTATTTCGAATTGTTATGCGACAAACAAGCACATTCAATTAATTTAAATTATTCCCGGTTTATTATCAAATTGAAATCATTTAATAATTGAAAATTGCAATTTAATATTATTCAAGATTCATTTATTGTTATAATTATTGTTATAATTGCACAATTCGTATTACACAATTGCGTATTGTGTAATACGAATAAATAAAATAATAATAAATAAATAAAATTGTTATACAAATACGTATTTGTTGCAATTGTCAAAAATCTATTTGAACTCCGACCATAAAATGTCACGATTGTGAAGGCATCTCGTTAACTAATTCTTAAAAATCTTTGTACAAATCCAAATAATTTTCAAAGACCTCAAATAATAATTACAGTACAGTCCGCAATAAAAGGTATGGATGGAACGATAAGAATATCTTATTATCTCTTATATCAGTTTAAAACTATTTTCGGTCCGATCCCTGTTGCCTCAAGATATTTGTCACACATAACTAATTGTCCTAGATTATTATGAATAGTTCTCTAGTAGTACAATATTATTACTAATTAACAAACAAGTTTTGAAAATAGCTTGAAAGCAATTGCACGAACAGAAATCTACATATTCTGAACTAAAGATTTTAAAGAGGCCAACATAAAATAAACCAATTTGATATCCTTTGAATATTTAAGTATATTGGTTAGGTATACATAGTAGTTTTAGTGAATTTCTTCAAGGACTTCTCTTGATGACTGTATCTCAAGTAAATAACTTATATTATTCCCTATGTTGGTCCACGTGGAATAGCACAAACATCCTTCAAAGAGCCTGTTGGTCTGTAGTGTGCCAAATAAATAATGAGATGGAATATGAAAGAATTCCAGAGAGCACAGATTATTGGATACGTCAGTCCTCTTAGGAGCCTCCATGTACCCCATTAGTATTAGCCGCTTACGAATGTTTGTGGGAATATATAAAAGTAGAGGCATTTAGATTTGCGTCCACGTTATTACATTTTTTCCTGTGACTTTATCTTGTGAAACTTTTTTTGACGTTTTTAGATAACTTTTGCCTTGTTCAATGTATTTTTATGTATATCGCCAGGAATAAAGGAAAGTCAAATAAAGTAACATTTGTACTAAAGATAATATAAAAATTATCGGTTTGTGAACTATACATCAACGACAACCAGCTTTGTTCATCTCCATTTTCCAATATCCGAAAACAAAAATACGCTCCTCTCAATCGAATTCTCGTGTCGGCAGTTAAGCAAATGAACGCTTCATCACCAGTGTCATAACCTCCTTAGTATTATTGGATATGGAAATAGGTCGCCCGTGAATGATTGGCTCGTTTACATTATGCGTTAAAACGACCATTACGTCGCACGCGGAAATACGACCAACCGACTCGTTTAGCTCAGCCCATTCGCAGGAATTTTGATACCCACCAAATGTATGGTATTAACCGTCGACCATTTAGTCCCTCGCGCGGCAACTTACAACTGAAACGTATTGCACATCCAGAGAAACGACCACACTTTATCGTCCACAGTAATCACCACATTCCACGCTATATCTGGTATGCGGGTCCTATCTAAATCGGTTGCCTGTATATCTCATTTCAATACCCAACTTAAATTCAACCCCGCCGCTGATCGTTTAGTGCTCGGTTTAAGCACTAGATGGGCTCTCATTCACGTTATCATAGAGCCGTTATAATACGTACCATACAATTCGTTCATAAAATCTAACGCCTTATAACGTGCAATGTAAATGAGGTAGATATTATATACCCGCTGTCAAATGTAGGAGGTTCTAATATCGCGAAATGACGTGAACAATATTCGCGAAGTAATTTCGTCGATCATAAAATTCTCGACGAACATAATATCTGGCGCTATTGCTATGCACCAAGTTTGCTAGAACGTATAAAGAAATTCCCCGGGTAACTTTGGCAATCTTGAAGTTATTATCATTTCATGTCGCCATATCTTTTTGTTTTCATTGCACGTTAATTACACTTTGAGCCATAAATCAATCACTTTATCCATTAACTCGAATATTATGTTTTACGAAAGTAACTATACTTGTCTTTGATTCCATTCAACTGTCTAGTTAATGACTTGCAAAATAAAGGTTAGAATTTGCTCTAATGTTGAAGTCTGACTCAGGATTTGTATTCATGTGAATGTCGGAATTCGTAGAAAATGTGACCTAGTTTCGTTAAAACGTTATTCAAACGACTGTTTCTTCCGTCTCGAATATATTGGAGTCGGTTTGAAGTATAACCTGGCACGAAATTAGACTTTTTAGGAACGTCTGTTATTACCTACTTCTCAAAGCGAATTCAATAAACTAAACATTTACAAATATCCTATATGCTTTTCATCAGTCTTTCTTCTTGGACAGTTGTTCCTGTTTAGAAAACCATGACTGTTTATTGTCGTATCATAAAAAAGCCTATGATTTAAGATATTACTAGTACGATCAGTCTATTTTCTCTCATAGTTGGCTACAAAAACCCCGAGATCTAACAGCAACTTTCTTTCCCACATTTTTTTTAACCCATTACTGTCCCACTGCAGGGCAAGGGTCTCCTCCCAAACGAGGGGGAAGGGTTAGGCCTTGAGTCCACCACGCTGGCCAAGTGCGGGTTGGGGACTTACTTTTCCCACAATTATTACGTGTATTGTTCAAATAACCAAAGTGAATTTGCGAGGCATAGCTAGTCTTCTTGTAATGGTTAATGTGAAAAATGCCTTTAGTATTGTTTAATGTCGAGATCGAGTTGCAATACGCTTAGTCATGAGCTTTTATTCAGAGAGAAACGTTGTCTGAAATATGCTCAAGATTCCGAACTGTCATTTTTTACACATAGGTTCATTTTTATAAATCCTACTAACATTATAAATGCGGAAGTTTGTGTGTCTGTATGGTAGTAACTTTTACCAGAAAAACTACTGAATAGATGAGATTACAATAATATGACGATTTCGATAGTTTATAACTTATTGAAATATGTTCACGCAGCCGAAGTCGCGAGTTGTTTATATTCAAACATTTGAATAATAAAATTAAGACTTTAAGACACACCGTGTGAAAATAATAAGATAACCGTTGTTATGTATGTACAATTGGAACCATAGAGTAAAGAGACGTTTAAAATGTACTGCAAAAATCATTTCTACGATGTCCGCTTGAGGCGCTGATCGAAACATGTTGAATGAAAATGTGTAACATACAATTTTTTTAGACAGCCAGCTTCTTGTCGATAGTCGATACTAGTAGAGAATCGAGCTACCGCACTCCATTCCTACGCCTCTGTTATGTTCTGCCTTATATACAGCGGCTTATTGCTATATCCTCACAAACACAAATCCACACAAAGTTTAATCCTGCGTAATATACTATCAGTCTATCTATACTAATATTATAAAGCTGAAGAGTTTGTTTGTTTGTTTGAACGCGCTAATCTCAGGAACTACGGGCCCGATTTGAAAAAATCTTTCAGTGTGAGATAGCCCATTTATCGAGGAAGGCTATATGCTATATTTCATTATATATCATCACGCTACGTGCTACGCTACGCGCACGTGACGCAAGCGAAGTTGCGCGAGTCAGCTAGTCGTAACATATAGTGGTACAAAAACTCAGTTCCTTATATATTTCTTTGTGTATTAGTTTTTGTGACACGCCGTCACTCGCTCTCCTTATTGTGTCACCGTTCATAATTGATGTAACAGATTGGAGCATAATAGGATTGCTAGGAAACAACAAATTAGAGAGATTGCATCGCGAAACATTACTTATTCTATTGAACGTGGCGGAAATGGGAATAAGTAAGTGGGTCTGAGAGATTCTTAGTGCATTTTAAATCATGTCATGTGATTTGATGAGTATATTTCAAATGCTAAAAACATGATAAGTAAGAAGAAAATGTATGAATTGTTAGCACAGTATTAAAAGTTTATTTACGATAGGAATTCCCCAAGTATTAATTCTACCATTTATTTATGGATGCAGATCATGCAATGAAATAAAAACATATAAACTATTAAAAATCAACTACCTGCAGTAAAATTTTACACTGCTCAACGGCACTAAATCATTAAATAATCACTGCAATACAGTCATATTTATCACTTCAAAATAACAGCAAAACTATCCAAGTTTCAACTCCACAAAAATACTTCGTAAATCAAACAAACAAAATAAAATTTGTGAACATTAATTCAATTGTAGAGTGCAACCCGTCACCATGATTCACACCGTAAGCCTGTATCATCCGTAGAGACACATTAGTATTCTATCCATTGCCGGCCGAGCCCGCAGAATAATGCCATTACACCGTTGCAATTGCGTATTGTGTGACCAATAAAATTTAGTGATCGCATTTTACAATGGTAATTTTAGTTCGGTGTGTAATTTAGAGGATTTATGGTAAATTTGTTCGTTAACTAGTTGTTTGTTTGATGAGAAATAGGATCATAACATCCACTAGAATTTAGTGTTATACATAAATTGCGCAGAACACACATGAATATGTGCAATTATGCAACCACTAACTACCAATCACCCAAACACTCTAATCATGGTTGTTTATTATTTATCTTGTATCGCAAGTACTTTTGCATTAAAAAAAACGGACGCAGTGTCCACAAGGAGCGTAAGTCGTCCATTTTTTTGATCTCATTCATAAAATTGTGTTGTCAATAACCAATCTGGTGAAGTCGAATCATTTAATTAAAAAATACCCAATAACCAACTCCATGCAGTTATCGACACAGCAACCTAAAGAAGCCGTTGCAAATTGAACATTCCAATTTTCATTGGCAGGTAATGGTCGCCTATTGCACGAACTGAGATTGAATTAGAACGGCGAAGAGGAATAGAGCGGACATGTCTATCAAACGTACCACTGAGTGTGCATACTAGAAGGGAAACAATATTAATGCGGAAAACGGAAACTAGGCAACGGATATAACGCTGCGTTATCACATGATTGATTTAAGTGCAAATGAGGATGTTTATACAATGTTTTGTTAAAGGAAATCTAGACTTGAAGGAGCGGAATTCTCTAGTTGATTCTGTCGAGAATCGAGAGTTTGACATATAAAATGTACTACAAAAATAGGTCCTTCAGCGTCCGCTAGAGGCGCTGATCAGATTCTCTTACAAGATTTTTCGGTGGTCGACAAAATACTTTATACGAGTAAGACTGGTCATTGTGCCCAAAATATACAACAGCTATTGTTTTTTAGGTAACACGTAACAGCTTTGACAAAATTCGTCTCTAAAATGCTTTTTACAACAGTAGCCAGTAACTAAATATAAAAGGTCTGTTATGTCGAGACTTTCGTATAAATGCAATACCAAATTATACCAAGTATTATTTACTTGGCGCTGATCATATTTTCATTTAAACAATCTCTATAGTTTGCCCGGTACTCAAGGCAACTGCCCCTTCAATGTCCTCACATTTAACTCGATGAAAATGTGAATTTACTGCTGTTATTTTTATATAACGTGCTGGACACACCACTTGTCTGCAGATATGGACAGAGCTTAACATTGTTTGAATTCAATTCAAATTTTCCACTCTGTTATCACATTCATAGTTGTTAATTCTGTTGCCACAAAGGACTGTCACGTAGACTGCCACGCTTCTGTCCGTCAATCGAACATTTGAAATACAGAATAACAGAGACTATGCTATTTGTAAATAGCTTTGAATTCCCAGAATTTACAGCCACTCTTTGACACTTAGCATAAATAGTAGTATCATGTTAATTTTATAGCATCCATAAATTTTAAATAATAGAGTCTGAGATTTGTCTCCAGACAGAAAAATACTCAGGCAATTTGGTAAGAAAAGAAGACCTGTAGAATAAAAAAAATACCTGCACGTATTTCGGTTATCTTCAAACGATTTATTTAATGAGGTGAAATATATAAAAGCAACTATAGCCTAACAACTTAGTAGAGAGCCCAGACATGCATAATCCATGCAAGTAATACTAAGAAATCTGTGCATTTTCACAATTTAAGTAGCTATATCAAACAGCCATAGCCAGCTGCATAAGCCACTGATGACTGTCTTAATTCTGAATGTTTTATACCTTCGCCAACCGTGAACCTTGCATACAAGGCTCTCTATTAAGTACTATTTGCAACATTCATGTTTAAACTATAAAAATGAAGCGACAAATTTTCATTCATAAACAAGCAAACAATAGATTTAAAAAGCCGACACGAAACCAGAATCTATTTATCGATGACTATACCGTCCGCAAAAAAAAAAACAAAACAAAAATGGCATTTCATTTAGCAATATTTTTTAGTACCCGCCCAAACGATTCGATTAGTAAACCTATTTTATCATACAATTGGAAACCTACTAGAGCAATTCAACTGTAACATTGTTTTGTATCGTTCTCTAATAGAATGCCTATATATCGATAAAAAATAAGGTGTTTTTGACAGCATCAATTGCCGTTTGATGTAGTTTCGTTTCAAAGGGAATACGACTATTTATTTCTGTCACTCGTGGCATGTTTTGTTTTAATCTACTTTCGGTGAAGGTGCTTGCTTTCTTGTTTGTATTCGTTTACTACTCAGAGGTTTAAATTACGTAATCGGAATTGAACATCGTACTCCAGTGTACTACAAAAGCGTTCGCACTTGGGTTGTAGTTTATTTAAATCCAGATTGCTTTTCCGAGTATGACATAGAACAGTTCTATATCTATCTAATAATAACAATGGCTAAGTCCTTGGGTGCATTTTATAGTATATATTATTGATTATCCTTATAATCACCGGATTGTAACACCATACATTACTGAAGGATTAAAGTCGTCTAAAAAGGGCCTCAACGTAATGGCTTCGGCCACACGCACGCCTTCCAAATGTCCGGGACTCTGTAGTCCCAAGATTTGAAAGAGACGTACATAATAATGACAATAAACTATTTATTATCTCAGTTTCTCTTGCCCTGAGATAGTACCGGACCTGTATGACTAGATGTATGGATGTGAAAGAGGCAAGGAAACTATACAAGGGCGTTCTTTGGTCTCTGCCTACCCCTATGGGAAAAATGCGTGAGATTATGTATGTATCTATCGAAATTGTTACAGTATGCCCTACGTCTCATTACCCTTTATCGCAACTACAAACTCCTAAGTATAACTTTCAAACTTTCGAGTTGCATGTCTCATAACAGGAATTAACGCAATCAAGCATATTTATGCCTTTATTTTGCTTGACGTAATAGCTCAGGTTACTCTCGCCATGGTCGCAAGCTTACTGAAAATCAAGGGTAAACAAAGCTTAATCCCTTATTATATTGTTCTCAATGTTATCGTGTTGCCTTTGTATGTATTAAAATAACTAAAGAAAAATAATAACATTTTGTATTACGGTAGAGCTGCTGATCATCTTACTATGAAAAAATTGACGATGGTTGACTCGATAATGGTATTTAATAACACTGAAAATGCTTGTTAGTAATTTACTTTATTAGCCTTTAGTCTCAGTTAAATTTAAGTTTCCTTTTTATTACATTCCGGCTTTTATACCCAAAAGTAGATAGAGGTGTCATACACACAAGCTTCGCTATTATCATTCTTATACCCGTATAATAAGGGGCATGTAACCTACTGCTATTACAAAACGGTTACGAAACTCCGTGCTACTATTGAGAAATATTCATCTTACTTCAAACATAATAATCAATAGAACATAGATTAATAACGTAAGAAATAAAATTCGATTTCAGGCACTTTCTCAACACCATACAATTTTAAGCTAAACAAAAATATCTTGGCCAAACGGTAACCACGGTGCCGATGTATTCTAAAATAAATTGTTTCCACATAGGAACAGACCGAAGCTATCTAAATCTAAACTTAGAACTAGAATAGATAGTGACAATAAATAAATCCTTTTACGTTGGATAGGTCGAGTAGCAACTGATTTTCAGTGCGATCTAATTAGGCTAGATCCCGACCCTAATAAATGTTTAGAATTAAAGATAGAAAAAAACGCGTGATAAGCTTGAATTGCTGAATTTTCTTTTCGCTCTAATTGTTTACTTAATTAGATCGATGGTATAGTAAATTTAGAAGATAATCAAACTTTTGGACTTGTTAGTCTTATTGCTAGCAATTGTGAATAGAGATGAAAATCTGAGATAGTTAAATCCTTACATGTGGATGTTTCCTATGATTCCGTGATTTATATATTAGGTACGTGGATGTTATTTTACTTTTTTTGTTGTTTTAATTTGATTCACTCATAATAATCCAGTGCTGAAATGTCAAGAAAACAAAGATAGACTATTCGCTCTCATTCCCTTGTTATATTAAAATAGTTCCAAAACGCGAAAGTTTAAAAGTAACGAAAGCTTAAACAATCTTCACCTGAACAAAACTCTAAAATCATATTCTAAAACAAAAAAATATTTTAAACACCAATTGTGTTATCACGCAACAAACATTAAACGCATATTGTCGTGTTCACAGGACATGTGAATACAAACATTATTATGAGACGTCTTCACACATACAAATGAAGGCATTAATGGCCCATTCCCTGTGCCAAAACGACCTTACAGATAAAACTAATTCATACCACACTCCGACCTTGAACTTTTGCCAGTTGAAAAAAGCCGACAGGCACTTTCCTACGCTTCCCGTTATATCTGAGATTTTATGCAAAATCAGATAAACCTTTGGAATATTATTATAATTTTACGCTTTTGAAAAATATAATAGGCTTTTGTAAGAGTTTTTATTACCAATTTTGATCAGTAGCGTGATTTCAAACCTTCGATCGTATTGCCCACTTATCGCTTGTAAAAGTATCGAAAAAGTAGGGCGTTATGTTTGTCTAATTTTCTTCATAGAAAATTTTAGCTACTTCATATCGATACCAATTAGCTTTTTATATCAGTGGAGTGTAGAATAACAATTTTTTGTACATGTTCTCATCTATCGAACAGTTCATTGAGCTCAATTTCAAGCTTTAATTTTCGTAAAGAAATAAACCTTTTTTTAAAGTAGCCTGAGACAGAAGGACTGATTTATTCAAGTTCTTTTTAAAATATAAATAAAAAACAGAATTACCTAACCTTCATGTATAATAGAATACGGGAATTAACGCGAACACGCATTTTACCTTAAAATGCCTAACGTTTCGGCGCAGGTTGCACTCGCCGTGGTCCCAGGCAGACTGCAACCTGCGCCGAAACGTTAGGCATTTTAAGGTAAAATGCGTGTTCGCGTTAATTCCCGTATTCTATTATACATTAAACATGCAACGCGAGAGTTTAAAAGTTATGACCTAACCTTCATGTTTGTAAGCTTTTAAACCAAACATGAAACAAAAAACACAAGGTGACAACTAAAATACATTGGATAAAAGTTTTGTTTCGTACAATGCGGGCTACAAATTCTCGACGGTAATGGCAATGCTATCGAATAGAAATCTAGGACAACTATCGTGCGATCAGCTAACAGTAAATGGAAACTTTCAGCCAACACATTTAGTTTCTATAACTTTTAACTACAGTTTACAATGTGCAAGATTGTAGGTATGGTGTTTGTCAAACTAGCAGTTTACCATGACGTTTATATAGTTCCTATAAGATCGCAAAGTTTTGTTAAAAGCTTTGATTTATTAAAGAAAATAAAGACCCTTCTTTCGGTCTGCACCTATTCGTAACAGAACCGGGCGCTCGTATGTATGAGCTATAGTCTATTTCCTATGATGGATCGTACAGAGGCTTTGGAGTTTTTGAAAGAACTAATTCATTCTAAATTCGGCGGAGATTTAAATTCGACACGTATTTTGGATAAAAGCAAATCTATATTACAACATTTTCCGAGGTATTTGAAAACCCTCCAAATTTGTACCGTCATTCCCACATTACATTTATGTAACGGAACGATCGAACGGTCTTACAATGTGAGCTATTTTTAGCTACCACCACAATGCTAGCATTTTTCACTCTAACACCTATACAAATATCCATCTTTTGGAACAAATTTTAATATAAATAACCGCTTCAGATCGAACGTGTAGCTGTGATTCATGGTCAGCCCACGGGAAAATTATCGGTTGGGGTGAAATTTGAACCAGACAGATCATAAATTTGAACTAGTGTTGGCGGGTTGCATTTTAGAGTACCTACTATCGATGACGTTACAATTGTTTGTTTACGCCAATACTGGAAAGAAACTGTGGTAAAATTCTGTAGCATGACAGTTGGTAGGTACTATCGAGAATCAAAAATTTTACGTTAAAAGCGTACTGCGAAACAGTTAGTTAGTAAGATTTTCGTACAAAATTTCTCGAAATCTAGCCGGTTAGCGAAAGTTAATAGTAGGAGATAATTTCGCCACTGAACCTGAACTGAAATAATCGAGTCATTTTAACACTGCTCATCCAAGAATGGCCTTAATCCTTAGTGTAATTGAGTACATCTACTTAATCTCTTGTATAAGTAAGCTAACAATATTATTGCACAATATTGCCCAATCAAAATATAGCATTAAAAGGTCACAGTTATTAACAAATGAACAAGGAAGCTTACATTTCCATTATGAAGTGTTCTAACACATTAGTATTGAATATTTGGTTATAAAGGTCACCTTAAGAACGCTTGTAACTAACCTAAATACACCACACTAAGATAATAATATAACTACCAAAACCACTGATTTTAGTAATGCCCCGCTTTAGCAATTATTTGAACAACGTTGACCAGTAGTCTGACAAAAAATTAACCCGAAAAATGCCTCTTCATATGTGAAAATTAAAGCAAGTGTCAGCAGCGACAATATTCAATTACGATTATGACATTATTTATAGATTTTCGCGAAATACTCGGTAGTGTGATGAGAGCTTTATTTACCCCAGAGCACATACAATTAATATCATCGATGAATAAATTAAATGGAAATGCACTTGTTATACACCAAAATGAATTTGATTAACCAATACAGCCATCTCTGTTCATGTTGTCAACATAATGGCCATTTTAAATGAATTAATCTTTTAATTTTCAGCGAAAATATTATATTTAAACGTAAGCACAATATTAATTTGAACATAATGAGCATTTTGCAATTAATCACTATCAATAAATTTAAAGTGATGACAAAATCTTTTTACAGTTTTAAGTGACAGATTTTGACTAGGTCACTGCATGTACACACTGTCATCAATCCCGTAGCTCGATTCTCTACTACTATAGTCTACCGGCAACCGACCTGTCATCGAGTTTTATATGAAAATCAGCGCCTCTGACGGGCGTCGTAGAAACTTTTTTGGCAGAACATTCTAAATGTCAAAATGTCGATAGCTAGCCGGCTGTCGGTAGTCGATAGTGGCAGAGAAACGAGGTACTGATGAATTTTAAGCCGCTTTCATTTTAATTTTTCAATAAGTAATACCTTAGCTATTACGCCAAATTTTTTAATATTAAAAGAAGAAGCAAAACCATAAAGTTCTTTCGAGTTTTTATCATTCACCTTTATTACCATGGAGATATTTTTTAAGTAAATAAATAGCCCTCTTTTTGACCTCCAGAGGGAATTTCCAAAGGGGTGTCCAGGGAGGGCCTATTGTACGAGTCGGCACATTAAAAATAACGTTTGTCTCAACTTTGTTTTAAATGTTTTGTGAGAATTATACCGCCTTTTGTTAGGGTCTGTGCGTATGTGCCTTTGAATTTACGACTAAAAGGTTTAGTTGTGCCACTTTGCGGTTAACTATATTGTAGGGAATCTGTGTCGTCGTACTAAAGAGGACTCTTATTAAATATAAAGAGATTTTGTCAGACATGTTTAATGACAACGTATTTTTAAGAACAACATCTTTGTATCTACATAATATCACTTAAAGGTGTAGACAGAGGTATATGAAATTCGTATGCGCCCCATCATTTTCTATGTTAGTCCTATGCAATAGGGAACGAGCCTATTGTCATATATTGGGTACGTCTCCGTCTAGTTCATTCTAATTTGTATTAGAATATTTCCAATTACCACGGGGCCCAACCGATTACCGACCAGAAAGTCGAACTCGAGACCTCGTGATCCGAAGTCGAATATACCACACCAGTACACAATATCGCCCAAATCATAGACTCCATATCGAGTGTTTGCCATGACACACTTAAAAATACCATTTTGAACACTTACTACTATTGTTTTTGTATAATGTTGTACACAATGAGTCATGCAAAAAGGTTTGGCACAATCACAATATTTGGAATGCGTCCAAAAGTACCTACGTAGTGCTATTAAGAGCGGAATGGCCAGTTTCGTCGCCAGTCATACGACAACCAAGAACAAAGAAAAACAATAATTATATTCAATATTCATTACAACCTTTTAAGAAATAGTTATATTAGTACTCTTATGTCCTATGTAGTCTCTAACTATCACCGTGACGTGTAGATGGTGTGCAGTAGCGATAAATAACTCGTAATTGTAAAAATATCAATGCCAAACTTTGGAATCGACTTTGTATTTACCTTCTTCAAGATTTTCTGCAAATGTCGTCATGTTGCAGGCGATATTCCAGTTTCTCCGAACCAATCTACCTATTGGTAAGAATCTCACGGAAATCCGTTCTGTAGTTTTAAAGATTATTGTAAACAGTCGTGCACAGTGAGGTAGTTTGTACCCAACTTTAAAAATGGAAGATGATTCTTCACGAATTTCATCGTGAATAATTTAATAATAATATTATAGTAATATTTATGTAATGTTGATACAGTTGACTGACGTTTCAGCATTCAGCCGTAAGCAACGACCTATTAACTTCTGTCTAAAAGGTTTTTGACCGTCGACATGTAAAGTTACAAGATACAAATTCGTGGTACATTATTTTCAACACGCAACACATTCAGTGACATTCACTTTCTAGTTTAGCCGTAATCTAGTAAAAGTTTCGCCAGTTCCACAACGCCAGTGTCAGGCGAGGAAATTCTATGCCTCTGAGTTTAGTTATCAGAGCTCTTTAGGGAAGACGACACGATACCGATGCGCGAAATATATCCGGCGCACGCATTTTTATATTTAAATAAATCACTATAAACTTTTCGTGAAATGGATAATATTCACTTATAATTAAATCGGTTATATGTAACATGATTATGAAATAGCAAATAGCAAATGTAGAACTAATTTTAAATGATCACAAAACCTTTGCTGTTTTTACTCGGTGTCACAAAACACACATTTTTGACTATTTCCAAGAGGAAGAAGAACCACGAATAGATAACATTTTTAAACTATAGGAATCAATTAAATTACGTGTGATTGTACAAAGTGTTCCTACAGTTCTATTAGCTTAACAAAACAACAAATCGATATCGTATCGTTTAACATAAAAGATCGAACCGGAGCTAACATAATTTCAGCGCAGTGAGTAACGTACGCTAACCTCCGTCGTACGGCGCCGTCACCGCGCAATCAAGCCGCGGCCCACGTTCAATCACTTTTGACAAATAATATCTGTTTCCTGATGTATTTCCGACAGACACACAAAGAGCATCAGGGAAAATCATTTTAGTGGGCGCCTGCGACGATGTAGTAATGGGTTTTTATTTGACCGTGATAACTTTGTTGAGTGAAATGTTACTTTTCAAAGAATCAATTTTGCGATAACAAGTTTTATGTAGGTCTAGAACTTATAACATAATAATATGGCACTTACACAATGTAATAGGCATCGTATGTATTAAGCAGTATTGCATCACATTAAAAAAATTGCGTGACAGCAAAACCATGTTAAAATAATTACTTGCATTCTTTTTATCATCATCTAAATCACGAACAAGAAACCACACTTTAAAAAACAGGAAGCCGTACAGAAAACGCTATTTACGTCACTAACAAGTTTCCCAGCGCATAAAATTAAACCGGGAATCTTTTTTCTCGGGTTCTAACCAGCATAAAAATTGAAATTTCATGTTAAGTTGTGATTGCTCGGGAAATGGATTCTGAGTTGGCAAATTGCCAACTGAATGCGAGTACAAGCCGTTGGAAACGAGCCTCAGAGCGTAGATATGAGGCGACAAGCGCGAATCCACTCTCTCTTAGTCCTGAATGAATTCAACCGAGGCGAGTCAAGCGAAGTAAGGCGAAGCACCGCACAGAGTCAAACAAAGCGCTCCGCAAAATGAGAGTGACGCGTCTTAAATTGATTACGAGGTTTAGCGGAGAGATAGGTCTTATTAATTTAGACTGTGGCTATTCATTCCAGTGGTTTTGTTTCTAATGGAGCTTCTTATCATTTTGTTGTAAATGAGGTGAGGAAAGGTTGGAGGTTGATAATATCGCGATGCCAGGCGACAACGGTGACTTGCATCTATAGTATCACATTATACTTGGTAACAAAGGATGGAAAAAATGGAACTTTACATGTTGGGAACTTATAAACATGTGCTTATCGAATATTAATCGTTGTACGTCACATAAACTTTGTTCTTAAAATAAATAAAGTAAGAAAGTCTAGAGTCTCGTAATTAGCCTGCGATATGTAAAACACGTTGGAAATTCTACTTGGTTATTTAAATAATTTAGGTACATATACTTACATATTTAAGTAGCTCGTTTATATTATTTAAGAACGTAATTTCTAGTCCTTTCCCGGCCGCTCTCTTTTTACTTCATCGTACAATATACTTGACATAGTAAGAGACATGTAGGTAATGTATGTTTATATATTTAAGTCAAGATTAATAGAAGAGCCTGTAATAATAACACTACATTTCCGAATCACTACTATACTATTTTACAGGAATAAAGTCTCACTGAACCTTTGAACAAAATCATTAACACGATACAATATAACTTTTTATAGGGACACGTAACATAAAAATTCAAAAAGTAATTTTGAGACATAGTAACTAAGGAAATTGCAGCGCTTAGAATAAATTCTCTTCACTCCACGTACTTATCTTAAGTGGTCCTATGAGAAACGCCTCATTTAATTTTAATGTATCCCGGACGAGATACTTTACGATGTCTTTTCTTTAGCAAGTGGAATGAAGAGTTGCAAGTCAACATTACTCACAACTTTTCCTACAGATAAAACGTACTGTGTTATATTCAAAGGGAAACGTGATTTTATAAACTTAATAGATAAATACGTAGACCGTTCTTTACGTTATATTATGAGTTTTAATATATATTTTAAGTGCCTAGTTAATATAAGTGGATGCCTCAGCAACGATATTGCGTCAGGCATCACATTACCTCTCACGCGTAAAAATATTTTCATATTAAATTTGTAATTTCAGTGCTATAAATTCGTGCTAAACGTCTAGGCCAACAGTACACTAATAAGGTATAATACAAACCGTTATAAAACTGGTTCATACAATATAAATCACCTTCGATGTAACTTGAAAACAACGCAACATGCGAACTCATTTTTCCAACTCTTATATCATAAATCATTTTTTTACAATAAAAGGATCCAATTGAACTTTCTCCTTTTGAATCACGCATCGTTATTTATCCATTGTGTATGGCCGCCGGCCGCTGTCTACCAAATACGTTTTTAGGACGGTCACAGACAAACCACGCCAGACGACACAAAGATTTTGTAAAATAACAATGAAAAACCTATTAATTGGAACTTAATAATCTACACAAAAAGCTAGATTTTTAAGAAATATAAAGTTCACCTACGGGTATTCTTACTGGCAGGTCAAATATTTTTTTTTGTGTAACTCATAATTGCAACATAAGAATATCTTTATGTGTATGGGTTCTTAGTATTAGTATCTGCATTAATATTTGTTCAGTTGCAATAACTCCCACGATCTTCTCGTATTAGTATTGTGTATAAAAACAGTAAAAAGTAAACTTACAATTATAAGAAGAAGTATTTAAATATTGAAATTTTTAGTAACAAACAAACTTAACATCGTTTCAAGAAAATAAAACTCAAAAAGTGCGTTATAATCTTATGCATATAATATTTCCAATGCAAGTATAACATCACAAGCTTTACATTTATGCTGTAGCCGGCCTGTATGCGTACGGATGTCGGAGCCAGCCTTCCCGGAATCACTGTATCCACGTTACGAGTTTCCTACCGTTAAGCGCCGGTTATTCCGATAACCCCCTTTTAGTCGTCTTTATACTATTATATACGGATCATGGAAGTATAATACCTAGGATGTAAACGTGTCTGGAGCCATCTTTAACCCTGTAACTATATTATAGTTTCACTTTCATTTAACATCTGAGAATACTCAGGAAATATATTTTACTAGTCTATTCTTCCCCGAAGTGTATCCTCCATATTATACTATAGGTCTATATAGACCTGTACTTTTTTATAAAAAAAAAATCTGCTTCGGTTTCTGTTTTCATTACCATTCAACGTGGCAATGCTAGTAGTCTTCTGGGTACGTTACCTGAGGACAGCGATTCGGAGGTATATAATGATGCCCTGATTTAATATACATATTTTTGTATTTTTCTTTTGTATACAGTTAAATATAAAATGTACATTTTTTAATGTAGGCCAACGGATGAAATACAATCTGCTTATCTCTTTTTTACACTTATCAGGAACACAATCTAGTTATCTATGCTTTATGAGATGTTTCATCAAGTGCTTTGAAATTTCTCGGAAATATATTTTTATATAAATAAATGAGATACTGAGAATACCCTAGTGAGATTACTGTCTTTGAAAACTTAACATGAAATGATTTATCAGAAAACAAGTCCCGATATAAAAAAAAATATACAAGTTTCAGTTCAGTTGTTTTCGGAGTTCATCCATACATGAAGATAAAAATAAATATTACTATGGAATAGAAAATCAGAGAAAAATTTGAATATCAATTATTTTATAATAACAGACTGTACACTAACTCGTCATCTCAAAGCCGCCTTAACATCACATTAATTTAATTAAGTACTTCTTATATAATATCTTTGGCTTAAAACACTCTTAGCAAACGTGCAGTCAAAGTCACAGTAATTAATTACGCGGACTTTCACACCGATACAAAACTGACGCAAGCAAAACGATACCAACTTAAAGCGAAGTTCTTTCAAACTTGGATGATATAATGCTAAACAGAAGCAAATAAGAAGGCAATATTTCACAAACGTAGAACGGCTTTATTGCTACTCCATTATTTATGTGTTACACCTGATTATCTCAGAAACGACTATGCTGAGTCATAAAAGAAATAGATGGCGTCGGCCAGAGAAACACAGTCGTGCTCTCTCGTAAATTCCAAACAAACTATTGTATAATTTCAGTCACGCTTTACAGCCTGAATTACTAGTATAAAGTCTTGTAGTGGTAGTTTGTTATCTCAAGCCCCGAGTATAACGTATCAAACGTTTTTCATACAATAAAACACATTTCCAGCTCCAATTTATAGAAGGTAGTTTACGTGACCGTTTTATTTGTACAAGCAAAAACTTAATAGATATTCCTATAGCAGGACTTAGTGGTATTATTACGAGAAATCGGAATCTAATAACCGTATGCCTGAAATAGCTGGCAGTCAAATTCCTTTCCGTATTTACCTCACAGCACGCCATATTTATTCGTTCTTATCACAAAATCGTCGGTAACAAATTACATTTCGTCTGAATGTACAGGCGTACATTTACCATAACTTTCCATAATCCATTACGCGTCTATCAGGAGCAGACACGGCGGTCGTGCGCCAATCCCCTCTCACCGTGATGTGCACACGTCTATTCTGCCCAGATTCAGATAGTCTATCGAATGGCAATGGGAATCAAGAATCATTTGAAATAGAGCGAACAAACTAGGTGTATCATAAAGGCTCTCGGTTACACCCTGGCTGTTCTACCATGAAATGTTCAAAGCTCTTTGGCGCCGCCCCAAATTTGAATATTCCATTGTATGAAACTAGAACACAGAGTACGCATTGAGATATAAAATGAAAACTTATCTTAGAAAGTAATGGATATAAAATAAAACGAAATTTTCGCATTACTATAGCGGAAAGTGTCACCTACATTTTTCGTCGCAGTTATCCGTAATTTTCTAGCATATTCATATAATCCAAGTGTGCTACGCTTCTGAAACTCGTTACGTTTTAGCGTGTGCGATCGTATTTTAAAATGCTAATATTAAAACAGTAAAAATCATGTTTTAGGTGTAAACCATGTCTTAAAGTAGTTATGAAAACATGAATTAAAACATGATTTTATTATACGTGATGATATATGATTTTATAAACATAATTAACTATCTACTAATTCATTACTTTTTATACATTACAAATAATAGTAGTCTTACATCAAGTCAGCTTAACATTCAACTAAGATTAAAACATTTTGAAAAAGTGGCTTAACCTAATATTATTTACTATTTTAAAGAACTTCTCAACAATATTTTACTCATAAATACATTCATCGAAATACGTACTTACATGAGTACTAACTTATTTAATTTTTTTCCAAATACATACGTTTTTGGTCAAAGTGCTATAAAATATTTAAAACAGTAGGTTTTGTTTTGTCAGCGATATGTACGAAAGCGGCTTAGCGGCTTTTAGTTTGTCAGAATTCTATAGTACCTAGCCAGGTTTGAACAAACCTTTCACCGCAGTTATATTCTGTATAAAAATACTTTTGTGTAGCTACACTTCAGAATATTTCCTGTAAACAAATAAAAGTATCTGGGAACATACAACAGAATAACTAGATTTCAACTTGAAATAAGGAATTCACGTTTCTTCAAATCAAGATTTACTATTATGGCTCCACTGTGCTATAAAAGTTCCGTAAGTACTTATTCAATTATTTTAAAACGGTACCTAAATGCAAATATTGCAGTCGTAGAACGCTTGCGCCGCTCCGTACAAGCGTACACCTCTATAAAAGAAAACGATTACAACTCTATACAATACTTGGAAAGAACAAAACGAATATCAGCTTCGTTTTTACTTAATTAAACTTCATTAGAAAAGTGCTTAAAGAAAAGTAAGTACTTTCTTAACTTTCACCTTTCTTATTATTACATTTTTTTCCTGTTTCACAGAAATAAATGTTATTCTAACGTTGAATTTATTCTAGTTGGCCACATTCAGAAATTGCTTAAAGTTTGAGCGATAAATAAAGTTATGCCATATCTTTTATCGTTGAACTATGTTGTAATGAAGTTTTCAGACAAATTGTAGCAGCGCATTGGAAAAAGTAATTCACTTTTGAAGTTCGTGTTATGTGTTTGATAATGAATGGCGGTACGAAATACGTCTACAGAAATTGGGGGAACGAAAAAAGCCGAACAAATAATATACCAACAGTCTACATGTATTGCGTGTTGTGTTACACACTTTGAAGGGCATGTATAAACATTATGTTGTCTAATATTTTAATTAAAATCTGTAAAATCACAATGTGATTTTATAGATATTTATACGAAGTGGTTTTTATAATTCAGCACATATCATAGTATCCGAATATAGTATGAGTTAGTTCGTACCAAATTAGAAATTATTCCAGTCCAGTCATCAACTCTAATGTTTATAAGCGTCATCAAAGTCCCCGAAATAGCACAAAACACATTTACCACGTATTTATAATTTATAACATGGCAGAATAACAAATGTCGCTATGCTAGCACTCGCGAATGAAAACATCTCATTAAATATAACATCACTAACAAACATTAAGCCTTATTAAGTAGTCCCACAACATTCCCATGTGCACGATACAAAATAATTGTAATTACACTATTACTTAGAATCAACCACCACCTGCCACTTAAAATAAAGCGAATGGAATTGCCACACAACCGTTACTCCTACAATTCTAATAAAGTTTCCATAAAGATTTATGTTCGCCACAATTTTCTTTTAATTTCCAAAGAAATTAGGGAGTGAAAAGAGAGAATTATTTGCAAAAACGAGAGAAATTTCTTACTTGGAAATTAAAGTTGTCTTCTCGTTATCTCCCCCAATCCGTTTAATACTAATTCTGTAATTCTAATTGGACGCTGTCCCTTATTACTAGCTCAGAATCCAATCAATAGTCGTCAAACTAACTCGCCATCTGTCGCTCCCTATAAATAATCCCTTTGACATTTCGTCTCAGTATTTTTTCAAATCAGAGTATATTTTTACTTTTTGGCGGTCCCCCGTCGCGGGAATGTTGCAGAATTCAATATTGCTTAATGGATTAAGTAAAGAGTTTTGAAGTTACAAAGTCATGGAGAGAATCCTGGATTCCTTATTTACTAACAGATATGTAAAACAGTACGGAGATGTAGGAAACGTATACCTTAGTATACCTATTAAACAATAACTATAAAATTCAGTTTATAGATGGACTATTCCAGCATAAATAAAGGGTATTTGAATTAAACGTCGATGTACCTCGGAAGACATTTAAATGAATGTCCAAAATATAACATTTTGGAAGAAATCTGAAAAAGAACTCAACATTAATTAAAGCTAAAAGCTGATTTAAATCTACGATACTAAAGAAAAACGGAACCAAAACCTGAAAAATTAGGCTTTAAATAACTGATTACGACACTACTTCTTTCAAGTTTATCTTTGGCCTTAGTTCAATGGCGCAGTAAATCGTCTTAAATAACTTAATCCAGCTATAACTGTTGAACCAAGCACTAAAATCCTTGCTCAATGAAATCCAATCTTTTCTAATCCGCTATAAAATATCAAGGAAATAAATAGAGCTTTCATTTTCAATCATTACATTTCTAGAAACTTCGAAACGTCGGTAGTTTCTCATGTAGGATTACTTATATTTTACAGATTTAACCTCTCGCAATGCACTATAAATATCACAATTAATCGTGTCAAAATATAAGGGGCTAACTTCTAAGAAATTTGGTAATGTTATCTATTGCTAATTTCGTGTGGTAGCAAGTATTCTAACTATTAAACCTTTCAACGCCCACGTATAAATAACTTTCGTACCGACAACCCCGATTTTTGCGGATACAAGTGACATGTGATACTTTTTAGAAAACCCACACGACTCTAGGGCAAGTTAGTTGAGAAAAATGTATCAAGTTTTCAATCCAACATTGTAGGTTGAACCACTTAAGAAATACCTAGAAAAAGATATTGTTTGCTTCTCAGGTATCTGCGAAGGCGGTATTATGATATTCCTAGAAACTTAGTAGGTAGGACAGTAAAAACTTGTTTATTAATTCACAGCTTGTAGTTCTTCGTAAACTATTATGAATGAATTATGAGAAGGAAACATTAATTGCGATGTTGTTTCCTCACAACTTAAGTACTTTATAAAATAGCGTAGTGTTCAGAGAAATTGAAATATATTTTATTTTTGTAAAGTTATTAATTATTTAACGAAATCATTCCCTTGGCGCCAACATAAAGACGCAACGCATCACTAACATAACTGAAAAAAAAATTAAATACTGTGAGTGGGATATTTTACGTGCAATAGAGTTAATTTGAACCAAATATTTCTGTGAGTTATAGTAATTCCTATAAAATAATTGTGCAAATTTATCAAATAACGCACTTAAAGGTCCTCGTTTTGCCCCTTGGTTTTCCTGCATTGTACAACACTGGTTCACCTTTTTAAAGACTAAAGAACGACTACGTTCAGCAACGTTAATCAAATACGTCAATTTAAACCTATATTTATCAAACTTCTAACAAAAATAAATGCATTTTCTTCAAACACCAAACAAAAGCGTCACTTTAGATTGCAATCGTCAACATCAGATAAAAAGATTCAATAGATATTTGACGATTGAAATGGTGCGGAACGCCCTCGTCTTTTAGCCCAGGGGTGGCGGGTTCTTTCCCCTCTGAGACAAATTCTGATGTATAGAGGTTTGTATCGTATCTGACCATGTTTAATGTAAATTAATGTTAGTTACTGCCCTTGCGAGGGTAAACTGTACACATTTTAACTTTCCCGTTATTCAACACTGCTTTTGCAATTTTGCTGCCCGAGTAAACTTAAGCACCAAAAAAAGTTTTCTGTTGTTTAAATAATAGAACTCACACTATCGTGACATATTTGTTTTGAGAAAAGTCAAACATCACTTACAAAAAACTGTTCTTTTAAAACCATAGCGCAATTCTCTACAGTTGGTACTATCGAGTGTCGAGAGTTTGACATTCAGAACGTAAAGGAAAATTAGTACTTATTATATTAATTAGTAATTTTCATAAAAAAATAGCAAGCCTTTTGCCGATAGTCGATATTGATAGAGAATCGAGTCTCAAAAGTAGAGTTCGAAACATTTATCAAACTCCCAATTCATTTTCTTCTTTAGTAGTTTGTAATAGCTAAAAACGTAATGAACATCAGTAAAATATATTTCACTACATCAACACGTAGAAAAATAGCGCGCATTTTTGCAAAGCCCTAACAGTTATAATAACATCCCCAGCTTAAAATTCACTAGCAGCAAACAGGGTTAATTTTAATAATGTGGCTTTGAACAACACTAATTTCGTTCGTAATACACCTCGCTACCCTTTCTGTGGATTAACAACGAACCGGCGCACGGTGGTCGCCCCGCTGAACAAAGGCGGTCATAAATCCGTAACTTCTTAAATTAAGGTTTATTTCCATTAAAAATGGATTTAAAGTCTATATAGTTACACATAATTATTATAAAAAACAATTCGATAAAAGTTGTAACAGAAATAAATTAATAAAATAATATTTTAAATCAAATGTTCCCTGGTTAGAAATGCTTGCGACTAAAAAATCATAGCTTTTCAGTATGGGGTTATAATGTAAGTGTATATAATAATAATTGAATAAAATCTCTACTATATAGTGGAGATTTTATACATACATAAATATATACATATTATATGTATCTATATATGAGCCTTATTTGAAATAAAAATCATAATCACAATATATGAATATATTTACCACCATAATAACAAAAAACAACTTACTATAACAAAAGTAAACTTATATTTATTAAATCTATAACCTGCTTTAACATAATGCCCATTTTCTTACGGGGAAGTTTCCGAAGACCAGTAATAAATGGATCTGAACTAAGTAAAACTCGATTTAATAAGTCGGTATTTGTAAGTTTTCTTGACATTTTCGAGTATGATCTCGTCTAAAGGCCATATCATTTTTTTTCCCCAATATATATTAGACAATACTGTGCAACTTCACCACCATGAATAAACGATACGGACTTTGTGGACGGAAGCTGGGAGATTGTACCATGGATATTCTTGAACTAGAAGTCACGCGGTTTCTAAAGTATATTCACTCAATTTTTCTGAATTAATATGAAATCCTGATGACATAGCATGCAAAATTATAGAGCAACGATCAATTAAATATTTATTTCCACCTGTTATTTCAACTGAGATTGCAGAGTTATTAAAGAACTTTCTAGCAGTATTTCCATCGTTCGTTGTCCCGCTTCCGCCACTTCGCGGTTTGCCTACTATTAAACCTAATCTAAGTCTAAATTGGTTCTGTATAAATAATTTCCTATTTTAATTTACTTCTCTTCTCTTCTATGCACATTTATCCAATTTATATCAAAACTTCTACATATGTTTGATATCTTTTGTTGTAAACACTTAATGTCAATATTTTCTTCATCCAACAGTGGAGGTAGTATTGTTTCTATTACGTGTTTACATTTTAATCCACTTTTCCACTAACAGATGACCAAACTTCAAATAAATGCAACCTCGAAAAGGTACATTTAATCAAAGAACCTGAAAAAAAAGAAAATAGTATTGATTTATGTTTCGTAGATCGTGCTACGAGAGGCTACGAGCGGGCCTGCAAAGTCGTAGAAGCGGTGTAGTACGGAGAGATGCAAATTTGTGCAAATAAAAGCTAAATATTTTCAAATTAACTATTTCGATAATTATTTTAAAGTGAGTCTCAATCTTTCGAAATATATCGAAATATACTAAAAGTCTACATGAAATCTACTCTAGTGTAAATTTTTCTCTAAAATCTTGTGTGGCGTAGCATTTAAAAATAAACACATAATAAGTAAATACAGGTAAAAAATAGATTAAAATAATAAAAACATACCTTGTTCTTGGAAATCCATAGCACAAACACCACTCAACAACAAAACAATTCCGATAAATCACAATTACACAAACACGTGCGCGTGAGTCGCTGATAAGGGTGTGAGTTGCGTTTAATGAAGCGCTCACTTCGGAAGTTCACAAAGTAATGATAATTAAGTAAAATAGTCGGTCTGTTTATAGTTTTCGATTGTTTGTTTATCGGTGTATGATGACGTGTACATAAAAAGTGGTGACGTGGCAACTGACTTTTCACATTTATGACCTATGGGCGAGACCACCGTGCGGCGGAACAGCTGTACCAAACAATATCGTTCTACTTAATGATTATGTACCTTATTGCATACTAGACTGTATTGTGGACCTCTAATTGTTTCATATGAGATCTTAGAGTTATCTAGAGGCAGTCTGTTTTGCAGCCTATTATTCTATGCACAAATATCATTTTGTAAGGGATCATTTTGACAAATATGGGAATCATCTTGACAATTTATAGGAAATTTCTCGAAAACACAAATCCTACTAGCTCAAATAATATGGATGTATCGGATGTCTTTATTGTAGGCCTTAAAACTGAATCAATTTGGATAAAAATTTGGAAAACAATAGATTCTGGTTTCAGTAATGACAAAGGCCACTTCTTCAGTGAGTTGAGTTTTGAGTGGAAACTAGTTTGATTTATTACTCCGATGATGAAGATTTGTGACCGTAAAATACTAGTTTTGTTGTCAACCAAAATAAACTATGAAAACTAAGTAAACATTTATAAATAGGAAGTTGATTACTTTCCACCGTAAAGTAAGTTTGGTTTTTGTGTGTATGATGAAAATAGACTTCAATATAAAAATCACTTTAGTTTTAAACTAAATTGGAAACCGATCTATTTTTAAAGTTCTTTAGTGGAAAACTTTTATATTACTCCACGATATTGAATACTAAGTACCTATAAAATAATTAAAAGGTAGCTTCATAAAAGATTTCTTTGTACAAAGTTGTACGGTTTCCTTTTCCCGCTATTTTCCGTTTCACGCGATATCAGTGCGCAGTTTTAATCTCATATTTTATTCCTTTTTATTTCTCCGTGCCACTTATTTTGTAGCAATCGAAATAAAGGGAATTTTATCTTTAAAACAATTGTATAATAAAATTAATTAAAAAACAAGAGGTATAATTGCAATCACTGCTTGTTTAAATGCAGTATTTTTTTTCAGTAATTGGACACTAGCTTGTGCCCGCAATTTCGACGTCGTTGATGTTTTTTTATTAATAAATAAATGCCATCCAAGGCCTGTTGCCTTGTAATGTATGTGTCTAGTAATGACTTTTTGAAGCTATATTTGTTTTAGAAATTATTTTCACTTATTCTATTTCTAACGGTGAAGGAAAACATCGTGATCAAAACTTGTATGCTTAGGAATTCTTTAACACATTTCTATAGGTCTCTCTCATCTAGGTAAGGGACTTTGTATCCCTTTAAGGATAGCTTAAATAACTTAACCATTTAAAATATTTTCATAAAAAGTATAATCAGCTATGACGTAAAAGTAGTAAAGAAAGGTATAATGTAAGTTTCTAATAAGTTGAAAAACCTGCGGCATAACCAACATTTCTTGAACGACAGTTAGGTTTGACCCAGGTCTTATTAAGCCTTATTCAATAATGTAACAAACAGACCCTAATTGAATGTTTCAGTTGTCGTGGATACTAATAACCGTGACTTGAGACCTGTCAAAGAAATAAGGTCGACACGCTAACCTAAGTCTTTCAATGTGAAATAGTTTGTTAGGTTAATTGGCAAGTTAGTTTAAACTAGTATGCTGAGATTTCTTTTAGTTTATACCAGGGAAATATAATGAAGTAATGGCATTTTTTTTGAGTCAACTTATTGTCACATGCAAGGCACGTTACGAAACTTCTGGGTGCTATGGAAAAATAAATGTGTATTACGATAAACATGGCTTTTCTGTTTTGGAGATTGAACGAGAGACCGATTAGTACTGGCATGAGTCACAGCTCAAAACAATTATAAGGCAGTTATTCCGATTATAATTTTGCTGTGGATATTTTTATATGGATTATCAAAATTTGTATATGCCTTATTTTAACTTCATTTTAACTTATGAAGATAGGTAACTTTTTAAGTTATCGAAAAGTGTTAAATAGAACATAAATCAAGCATAATATTGCATTAAACTCTAATCTTTCAAGGAACTCACATTGTTATAAGATGTAGTTCGACACTACTTACACAATACAATTTGCAAACGCCTCGACTGCATGTAAGCGACGAAGTTTATTAGTACGACGCAACTTCAACGTTGCAGCGTTTATGTCCGTGTTAGCGTTATACCACGTTTAATCTTTATGCTATGTGCATTAGCTGTGTTATACTTATTTCTAGTTATTATAATCGTATTTCTGGTAGAAGAAAATTGACGACCTAGGGCCGGTAAGTCCACGGGAAAAGCTTTTGCCCAACCATGGGACAATAGCGCATATCTAAAATCCCGCCTATTCCCCATAGGGGTAGGCAGAGACCAAAGAATAAAAGAACCAATAATCAATAAATGATAAAATACACAAATTTAGTCTTACAACTGGTATGGTTTAGGAAGCCTTAGTACCAGGAATTCTGGAATTTATAATGAGCCTTCAGATTTTCTAGTTTGCACTGTTTATACAGATACATAAAATCGATGGGCAGTGATCAAAGAATTTTTAATTGTTAAGTATTGTTTATTTTGCGTTATATAGACTTACTTTGCTAGATGATACGGACGTTTTTATATCGATTACAATTAATACTTATCACATAAAAGAATGAAGTTTCTCCAGCCAGTACCAGTTACATCCACAAAACAAAAAAACGGTAGAACGAAATCATATAGTACATACTTCAAGATTTTATAACATCACATAACATTTGAAAAAATTACCAAGTATTCTCGGGATTTCACAACATTTTCCTTCACGTAATGTATTGCGTGTTGAGTTTGACCCCGAAAATGTGCGTTTTATAATTCTGACTTTCCACCGCTGACGGTTTCATAAGAGAATATTATGAATATATGAGGTAAATGAAGCTATAAAATGACGTTTTCCGCAAAAATTATCGCAAAATTTCGAGTACCGAATTAATAAAAAAAATCTCTATATATATATTTCCAATTAATTACTAAAAGTATTACATCGATTGCGGCTCATCATTTATACTATTTATAGTATTGTTGAAAATAATACGTACAGTCGCAAAAGATACATTTAGTATTATTATTTGTCCTGTACCTATTCAAACCTAGGTCTACGCAGGATTGCTAACAAAACGTACGAAAAAAAGCCTACGTAATCCGTACATAGCTAAGAACATATTTACCTATTTTAATATATAAGGCTCCATTGTAGGCCGGGTCTTTAAGCATGAAACACACACAGAGCGGGAGTGCGGTGAATCAGTTTCAAGACGAAATCGCTCTGATCACTGTTCATACACCAATTGCGCGACTCTACACTTGGTACGAAGGAGTATCAATTAGGTCCTTCGGCACTGGCTAGCGGCACTGATCAAGTTTTTATAGAAAGTTTCTTGATCTGATCTCTAATCTTGGTTAGTTTCTTGATCTGATCTCTAATCTTGGTTAGTTGTTGAGAATCGCGCTACAGGAGGAAGCAGGCCGTGTGCAGCTGTACTAGTCCTGGTACCAATGGTGGGTGCTACAAATTCCTAAACCTCCGGAATTTTTGCGTGGTCGTCTACATGACTACTTGGAATTACACCCGCGGTACTCCCGATCCGAACCGCGCCCGCCCCGCAACCGCGCTATGTGTGTAGGAGGCTTTACTCCATTGTAGGCCGGGCTTTTGCGTTCATTTATATTTTGTGAAAACATTTACGAATCTCCACAAACGGTGAGATGCCACAAGACGTTGGAATTTCCCGTTTGTTTCTGCTTCACAACCGATACTAAGGAATTCAACAAATTTTAATCAAACAATTGTAAACGCGGAAGTATCTGTTTATTATTTTCATTTTGAGAAATGTGAAATTAAAATGAAAACAGAGAATAGGACCCACGAAACTCCTGTTACTCTTGCATAGAGATTACAGGAGTCAGGAAAAAATGTAGGCTAACTTTTTTAAATAATACTTTTTGTCGAGGACTCTTTGGCTAGTGAAAAAGACTATGTCGACCTTATAGAGAAATTCAAAGAGAATGATTGTGTAAAAAAAAAACAAAAAATAATACTTGATTGTAAAATAAATGCGATCAAAATTATCATTTCGATAATTTTTGCCATCAAATTAATATTTATGTGTTCAACCAAATATACCAAAAAGATTCCAACCGATCACAAAAGCTATCTCTATGTTCAATAAACAGCAATATAAAACAACTGTCCCAGTTATATTATTTCCGTTATATTTCCAAGATAAGAGGTCTCCTAATATTATAACTTGATGTGTATTTACACAGTGCGACCTCAACTCGGTGAGCTCGCGGTCCACGGAGATCCAATAAAATAAAGAACATTATTAATATCGGTATAGGGAATATTTGAAATACTTGAGAAGGTCACCTACGGATTGTATTGAAATATAGGTCGCAATAAATATGTATAATAATGTAGAACATATATATAGATAACTAAGTAACTGTTGTAAAGAATTGCCATTTAATATTGAAATAATAATGTAACATATCCTTTACTTTAAATGGTTTGCAATTTTTTTTAAATAGTTAAATAGTTTATATAGATAAACTACCTCTAAATGTACTCAGAAACCTGAAGTGAAGTCATTACCGCGTGTACACGTGCACCCATACACGTGTCACTCACAAGTTTTGTAAAAAAAAAAACAAAACCATAAAATAATTATTCCTATTGACGAAAATAATTGCTCTCAAATGAATGCGGAAGTCAGTAATTACTTGACAGCAAACAACGCTTTTCTATGATTGATGTTTTCTACTATAGACCGACAACTTAGTAAAGAGCCTTATTATGGATTATACACATTACACCATTACCACCTTATAAACATACAGAGTAAGGTAGTGATGTGTAACACATTGAATGGTGTTGTGCCAATCGGTAAAGAAGGGTAGTAATATTCCAACGTCTACGCTAGCCGCAAATCTTGTTCACAAGGTTCTGTACTAAGTGGTTGAACTATACGTCTACCAAAGGTGCTAACAAGAACCGAAGAACTCTCTATTAAACAATCGATACATGATTACAGCCCACAGTTTAACAAACATACATGATAACTAGAGTAAATTAATGTTGATCAACTGGTGAAGGGAGCCCTTGACATAGTTTGGATAAATTGATGGGTGATAGGCACGTGGCCCAGCCCTTAAACGGCTATAAATCCTTATTAATTGTATAAATACGAAACAAAAACTACCTTTTGGTTATTGCAATAAAACTATTGAGTTGAAGCCGCAATTCCTACTTTCAATACCGAGCAGCGAACGTTTGACAGTATTATAAATGGCTTGAAAAAAATTGTTGTTGCAAAATACGCCAGAAGCGCTGTTCATTTTAAATATTAAATATCCCGATAGCTGACCGGCTGTCAATAGACGATGGTGCTAGAAAATCGACACACTGATTTTTCTACGGAACTCGCCATTATAGTAGATAGTAGAATAAACAGTCTCCCACAATATAAGTTTACAGTTCTTTTAAAAAGTATAAAACAAGGACATACTATTGTCACGTACATGCTTTGTTTTGCATGCATATTTGTAACGTAACTCGTAGAAAATTCTCGAAACTTCTTTGTAACAGCCATAATACAAGTATTAGCTATTCAAGCGGTGTGGCCACTTCGCTAACCTACTTATTGCAAGCTGAACTACAGAAAACTAGCAATAGTAAATTGCAAACGGGAGTAAGCAACGCATTCGTGGGGCTGTAGAACAAACAACGATATACGGCTACATAACTACTGGTACATTCTACCAATCATGAGTACTTAACTACTTCTATGTTGTCGCAGTTATCTTACATTTTGCCGCACCGTAAACTACATCCTTAGCGCTTTTACTACGAGAAAACGTAATTATTTAAACATTACTAAGTAAACCCTTGTGCATCAAATATTTAAAAAATATACATTGAGGTCTGAAATCACCTTCTACCAATATGAGAGACGGCTTTGATTCTACTTCGCTGGCTGACTAAGGTTTGAAGATTATGTATTCCTTCCTGAACTACCTACAGACCTTTCAAGCACGTGAATTATTTTCTTCACTATGTTTATATTCTTTAAAAGACGTCGATATGCTGCCTAGATTGCGCACGCTTGCGTGGGAGGTTAAAGCTTACATCACACAACTATCATTAATTACTTCTAAAAAAAGCTTACCCTTTCTAAGCGAACTATGAATGAGCCCGCAAAAGAATGCCTAACGATACCCAACATAGACCGTCGTTTATCGAACCTAAAACAATTAGCTACACAACCAAGAGCTGTTTTAAACACCACTATAATATCACGAAGAATCTCGGGCATAATAAAATAATTTCATGCCGTAAAGTCTACAAACCCTGGGGAAGTGAAGCAATTATCCTTATTAAAGATTCAACCATTTTGCATAATCTTCTACTCCATGATGTGGAAAAATTGGGCAATATATATCATAATTAAGGCCTCCATAAAAATGTGAAAACGATAATCTTTACGAGTTACGAGCACTTGAGCTGGCCTGTTTTATGTCTGAATTATGAATGTTCAACTTGTGTGGTATTAAACTGCTTAAGTATCTAGGCTGTGGCCTGATTGGGTAATGAAAGAGATATTTATATATACTTATATACGTATAATGAAAGAAAATGATATTACATTATGTATAAGATTCTATACACTATTATCATGATCTAATTTGTCGTGAAGCTATTCAGGAACAACATTCAAAGCACAGTGGTTTAGTTCCACGTTAAAGGATATCATGGGTTCAATTCCCACGCGGAAAGTAATGTATGTATAATTTCGATTTGGTAAATAAATTTCAAAAAAATCTTCTATTTGTATATGTAGTAACTTCTAATATATTTTCATTTACAATTGTACTGAATAAACAATATGTTTTTTTACTAACAGCGCTTACATCAAGATTAAAAATACAATTCTTAACGAAAACCTTACACTATGTTCAACTGTATTTTTAATTATTACAGGCCAAAAAGTAAGTCACACGAATAAAAGTAAAAAAAATCTAATAAATTATGCATTGACATATTACAAAGTAACAGAGTATTTGTGAGGTACAGTCGACGTCAAGTGTACAAGGGGTGTTTGTGTAAAAACCGACAAGCGATGTGTCTGTGCGACCCACAGGCCGACACTAGCAAGAATAACAACGAGATATACACAAATACAAGAACACAAATATACCTATATAAACAGATATTGATGTGGGGTGAATATTTGCGACACCACTGTACATTCATCGAGGTTCTGAAAATGAGTTGAAAATGGGTTCAGACTAGCGATTTTCTAACTGTAATGACTATTGGAAATCGAGTAGCTATGGACAAATTTTGTATGAAAATCTTATCAGTGCCCCTAGCGGATGCCGAATGCACTATTTTTTAAAACATCTTATAAATTTCAAATTCTCGATACTCGATAGCAGCAACTGTAGAAAATTGCGGAACAGTTTTCGAAATAGCAATCAAATTATATTTATTTTGATCAAATGTCAACACTTAAGTAGATACCATTACTAGATTATGGAAGAGTACTTACGCCAAACTACTTTGTTTTTTCAGATATTTTAACCCAATTAACGACTGATAATACATATGTTTTTTATGATATTTTGAAACTAATTTTATTGGTGTATATTTGCAATCTTCATATTATACTTGACTTTATCATTCTACTTTTGATAAGGTTATCACGGAGGTCCGTGGCGCAGTGGTTAAGGTCATCACGTCATTATATCACATATTATCATTGCTTCGGGTCGTTCGATTCTCAAGGAACAAAAATATTTTCTCAAGTCTGGTTCTAATTTGTGTTCATTGTTTTTATGTTTGTAAAACATCCCAGCGATAATAGAGCAGTTCTAAGTGTGGGAGTTGCCTTTTTAAAAAGAACTACTCAAAACTTCGAAAAGATATTTAATAAATCTTACAAAAGGTATCCTGACATTTTCCGCTGTTTTATCATAAGAACAGAGACATTATTGGCACATTTTACCTGTCGCCCCCGAGATTACGGCTCCTTTAATTAAAAATTAATCTATAACGTTGCATAGTTTATAACACGACCTACATTTACTACAATGTACCTACTTTGTATAAAAGTATATTAATGTCACGAATAAGTTTAACCTTGGAAAAGTCTCGAAATTGTATTTCCTCATGATACTACAACGATTAGGAAATAACTTCTGAAACAAAGCGAAACATGTAATATCGTTTATCTAATTGTATTTCTATAACTTTGTAGAAGTCGTACTTTACCTACCCTACTTTATTGATAGCATGATAAGTTAATATTTATTATTTAATTCCTCTCTGACTCCTGTGATACGGCCACTGCCGTACCTGAAGTTCTAAGTTAAATTCCGAGGTTGGGCAAAGTTTCCTGTATCAGGATAGTTATATGTATAATATTTTCCGTCGGTAACTTAGTCAGTTTATACATACATACATACGTATATGTAGAATCTGGCTTGTTTCCTATTATATGGAAGCTACCACTAACATACATAAATTGTAATTTTTGGTCTATGTCAGTGCCTGCAATATTATTTTAAGAAACATAAGATTGTTCGCTTTAATATGTAGACTTCAAAATACAGCTTCTTCAATGTAACACTTAAATTGTTTACTTAAGTATTTGTAGGCTTCAAAAGCACTTGCCATTGTCATGCCGCCATAGTCAGTTTCAAGTAAAGCCTTTGATCATCCGTATAGCAAATTTTGGTTGTTAACGAGTGAGCACTACCCACCATTAATGTTTGTGAATCATATTTCGGTGATTTTAGTCGTGGGCACAACCCTTTGTACTGTGCCGACAATCGAGACTGACCTACAAAAGGCCTAGGTTTCCAAAAGGCTAAATGATTACCCACATTACCTATATAACTAATGATACGTCTATCATTGGAATCACATTATACAAGACGTTCAAATAGCCAGCTCACGAAAACCTACCTAATATCCATTCGCACACAACCTAAGTCATAAATCATATCTCAGACCAGGTATTAAGCAAAATAGAGGCTAGCCCGCTCCCACCGAGCTCAAAACGATCAAGGCGCTTCAAAACTAATGATGACATATGACCAAATACTAAGATACCTGCCTTATATACTACAACAAAATATTTTGACAAAGCCAAAGGTCTGAGGTACCAAATCCTTACTAATTGCCTGCTGCCCTCTAACAAACAGTGTAATATATTTTCCAAGAATCGCGCCTTGCCAAAACCACTATAAAATATGCCTGGAACATTTTCCTAAAATTACTCTATACAAGCCGGCCTCTTTGAGGTAATTTTATATAAAACAATTAAGCTGCCTCCAAAGCATTTCATCGAGGGAATTATTTTTCAACGTTTGTTATCTTTTGTTGTATTTTAATTTTTAATGTTGTAATATTACGTGTTAAGTTTCATGTCTTTTATTAATTCAACATTTCAGAATGATTAGGAATTCATTTATTATTACTTTACTTTTAGTATATTAATTTAAATATTCAACTAAAATATCTGAACGAACCGTTGAATAATTGATTTCATAATAAAAACAATTCACGAGTTATAGTCAATGAATTAATTATCTGTTACCTGAATGCATATATTAGTATTCATGTTACCAGATTACTCCGCAACGGTTTTAATCAACGCACAATGTATCAAATTATTAAACAATCCATTTCTATACCCTCAATTAATATAAATGCAAATTATATTTTCAATCATTAAATCTAACCCCGTAATATACTAAACACTAGTTGAATTGAATAGTTTATTATCATCGATTAAACGTTTATTTATTAATGCCTAGCTAAGTAACGATATCACGAGAAAATCACATCAAACTTACCGTGTGTTATTAGTAGAAGTATAAATATTCTTATCGCGTTCCTTAAACTATACATTTTTACAATAACTTGGATTATAATTTTAACAACAATATAATATTAATCAACTATCACTTTATATACATTTATATTTTACACACTTATTTAAATTATATTTTATTTATTGTGTAGCACTGCACTGTTCGTGACGTATTTATTCATTTCGTTTATCGTAGCGCGTGTGGTTCGTAGAGGGGCGCGTAGCAGGCGTGCGCTAGCGAGCGGTCTACGTCGAGACTGGCCGTAAGAGCGCGGAGGCTTAGCGCTACGGGCTCTCACGGGTTGATGAACGAGGTTACTCATCTGTTTGTTCTTTTCAAATGGAATCTCTAAAGGGGCTCTTTTCACAGCCACCCAAGAGGGTAGCATGTTCCATTTCGAAAGTACTCTCTAGGAAGTAGCCAGTGATTACTGTTTTAAAACCGTTTAAATTTGTTCGAGCAACAATTAATTATTGTACAAACTTTAGTGTAATACATCTTGACATTAAATGTTCTGTTCCGTTGTTAATAATGTTGAATTTATTGTTTCAATTTGGTACTGTAACCTTTTAAGGTGAACGCTTTAATGATGATAGCCAGTCCGTAGGGATTAATCGAAGATTAAATTCTAAAAATACAGAAATACTGGGTTTTAATTGGCAAAGTGGACAAAGCTGGTTGTGAAACACTTTTGTGTTTTGTTTTATCAATTTGTAGTTTTTGATAAACATTTATATTTGGATTCATTGAGGCGTGTTGTGTGCATGACCTATAAAATGTTTATGTTCGCTGCTATTTATTTATAAAATAAATATTTTCACGAAATGATTTTTGACGTGATCACGTGGCTGTCACTAGTTTTATACTCGCTCGTAACTATAAACGTTTTGTTCAGGTTTTGCCGTTTAACCGTTTATTATTTTAACACATTTATAGTATTTATATCGTTTATTTAGTGCCTGCTTTAAATGTTTTATAGCAGCTAGTTACTTCATTATTCCTCCAATTAAGTTGCACGGTGCCAATTTGTTAACTTTATTTCGTAATGAGGATTCCAAATTTGGAAAAACGTAACTTGCTGCCCAACAAAATCTATACGACTGATCATATTGAGAGGTATTTTTAAATTTGTTACGTACTGCAATTGTTGCAATTGCTTCAAATATTGCTTGTGTGTTGCGTGGACGTACAAACAACGGATACATAGTATAAACCTAACCAGATTTAACTAATTGTGGTTCGTAAAAACAATTGTTCCTTGTGGAAATCGAACTAAGGATACCAGCGTGTCGACCACCCTACCGCCTGCGCCATGAAAGCAGTATACATAATACATGAGACAGCAAATTATGAAATTCTTTTGCGAATCGTAGAAATATTTATTCCGAGTGGCAACCGAAGTCACGGTACAAACATATTCCATTATCCAAATCATATCTTTCTCACGTTTTCATAGTTCCCTATTATTTTCACGAAAGTGAAAAACAAAAAACCTGTTACGAGTATTTCAAAGGCACTTTTTTCACTTTTTCGCAAATAATGGAGCAACTTGTCGTGATTCACACAAAGTTAAAAAACAACGTGGGCGCCTAGTAATTAAAGTACAAACAAAATTAAATTTTGAACGTGAAGTTGTATAATAAATATGAGAAAATATGCGATAAACAACTACGCTCTGCTTTCAGGCGTATTTTGTAAAAATATCTCTGTCTCCCTGAGGATATAAGCTTTGTCATTTCATACTAATCGGTTCACACGTTTACATGTAAGTAAATGCGCAACAAAGAGATGATATTAAATTCTCCTACGTTAGAGTTATCACGGCAAAAATTACGACTTATCCACAATTTATTGTATCGCTATCTCATCTAATTCGGTTTAATAGTTTAGTGTTTAAGCCTAACAGATAATATAATCTCTACTCCACTTTCTTACTAATATTTTGAATGCAAAATGTCTGTGAGGATGAATGTATGTATGTTCGTTACTCTCTCACGAATAAACTACTGGACGGATTTTTAATAATTTGGTGCTCTAGAAGATTATATAACACATTAGATACTTTTACCTACGATAAATCTTTTTATGGGGACGAAATCGCGTGCAGAAGCTAGTAGCTCAAAAATAAATATAAATAATCTATCTGTGACGCAGCTTGAGTCCAAAAAAAAATCAAGAAAGTCTGTCTTTTAAATCATTTTCAATGGTTTTTATCTCAGTCGCGTCTACGGCTTTAGTTTTCAAAGAATAAGCACTGCTATTCAGCGTGGCAATGCAGCCAGCCTTCAGGGATCTTTTCCGCGAAGTTGAGGCTTTCACCTAGTCCGTCTGCCTTTTTTGTTTTTATGTAAATAAACGTAATGTTCTTGTACTTATAAAACACTTTATGTATAGCTTAGTAAGCCTTTTAAATTTCTAATTCTGCTTTTGCAACAATCTGATTTATGCTTATATCCTGCTTAATATTATAAATGCGAAATTTGGTTTTCCAATCATAATATAATATAATTTATAACCATACTATCGGTATCATTTATTGTAAGCATTTTATATAAATTTAACATAAATCAAGTATTATACTAAACTTAACTATGACTAATAAACAAAAAATGTAATATTTACAATTATACAACATAATATATGTACAATACATACAATGCACACAAAAAGGAATGTGTCACGCGTCGTAGAATTTTTCCTTATAATCGTCGACCGGCAACGTACCCAGAATGCTGGCAGCATTGCCACGTTGGATGGCAATGCTTATCCTTTGGTTTGGTGGATTATCATGTTTATCATATTTATACTTTTGTGATCCTTCGATATCGCTGAATAAAAAAGTAGTCGCTAGTATAAAAATAAATAAATTATTAAAATTAAAACGCAAATGTAAGCAGAAGTTATATTCCCGTTAATTTGTCGCCGCTGTTATTGAAAAACCAAACTCCCGAAATTTTGCCAAGAAAATTGCACCCCTCATCGCTCTCCCCTAATTCTTTCGAGTTCCTTAACGTCCTGACTACCGGGGTTGGATTCACTTACATTTTGAACTCAACCGATGAGCTTAAAACCTCTGAATAGCAACTGTGCAATAATAGCCAATATTAATAAATTAAAGAGAATTAATATACATATTTATATATGCTTCTGTCAAAAACTTTTTTAAGTAAAAAATATTCTATGTCTTAATCTTTTGTGTGTTAATAATAGATTATACCATATATCAGCGTACTAAATATCATTAAAATCATAAAAACGAGTAAAAAAAATACATTCATATTTACTTACAAACTTTCTTATTTATAATATTAGTGAGATTAGACGTAAAATTGCAAGAGTTAATTCAATCAAAAGTTTCCACAACCCGATATTGAAAAACGTTTAAAATCTCAAACAAAATCAAATATTGAGCCTTCCCGATATAGATTAAACAGAGCGAAGATTAAAATAGACCGGTCCTGAGTTCGATCCCGTTTTGATACATTGACTGTATAGACATGCGAATATTTTATTTATCCTCGGACTTCGTGTGTTTGGTTTTATGTGTCTGTTTCCATTTTTCGATATTGGATTTGTTTTTAACGTCTCTTAGGATAAGAAATAGGAATAATAAAAGGTATATATTGAAATAATGATTTGATTATCTTTTCTGGTCTTCATTTAATAAGGACTTTTAACTCTTTGAGCTTAAGACAGCTCTGCAGTAACAATGGAAAATGATATTATTACACAGTGACAGTATTTTCTTAAAACGACGCAATATAAAAGTATAAATACACTTAGCTTGCCTACTACTTGCATGACTTGATTAATTGATTAGTAGTAACAGTAATAGTGTAGTTTATCTATACTAATCTATACTAATATTATAAAGCTGAAGAGTTTGTTTGTTTGTTTGAACGCGCTAATCTCGGGAACTACTGGTCTGATTTGAAAAATTCTTTCAGTGTTAAATAGCCCATTTATCGAGGAAGGCTATAGGCTATATATAACATTACGCTACGGTCATAAAGAGCGGAGTAGCAATGAAAAATGTTACAAGCACGGGGAAAATTTTGACTCGTTCTCTTAGATGACGCAAGCGAAGTTGCGCGGGTCAGCTAGTATTATTATATATTGCTAACAATTAAAGCAAAATTCTGACAAAGAAAAACATATAACACCATAACTTATTAAACCATGAGATCAATAAGGTACAGACAAAATATACCTGCCCTCTCTACCTAACTCTTCGAAAAATACATGAGGTTCCACTCAAAGATAAAAACCTTCCACATGTCAAGTCTTCATCAATAATCGCGCTCTCGGCGTTTCCACGACGCTGGACATTGGCACTCAATGCTAATAGACGTGTTGGAACATGTTCATATTTTATGAACGAGGTCAACGACCTGGTCAGATGATAATGCAGCTGCGGAGATGAGATTGATACAAGTAAACAGAGAGGGTGGACTTCACGGTATGTATACTACAAATATTATTATAACGGTAATTGATAAAACCAATCTTGGTGATGCCCTTTATGAGAGTGTTTTAGGGTTTGAGTACTGAGTGAACTGATTCTGAGTTTATGACTAGCGTGAAAATATTTTTACGAGGTAGAGAAAGTGCTAGAAGGATTGTGTGACTTTTAGTATAGAATGAAAAATAACTAGTTACAAAAATTAAGTAACTTTTGACTTACCTGCAAAATAACAGTTTGTAGAGACACGTTAACTCTAATCTAATAATAATAACGTCAATGAATCGATAAAATATATAATTTCGGTTTAATCGATTGATTTTTCAATACAGTGATTCGTTTGTAAATGACAGTTAAAGTCATCTAATAGGGAGTCATGACATTGTTTTGAATGACCCATCAGTCCTAGAGTCACATTGACGAATGTTAATGTCCAATAGAATACCTACATCATTAACCCTGGCGGGAAATGGGGTCAAGTAAAAAAGTATTTGATTAACATCACTCTATGGTTAAACTCAAAGTATTTATTGGTTAATAGTCCCCTAACACAAATCTAATATTATAAAGCTGAAGAGTTTGTTCATTTGAACGCGCTAATCTCAGGAACTACTGGTTCGAATTGAAAAATATTTTTTATGTTGAATAGACCATTTATCGAGGAAGGCTAAGGCTATATAAAATCACGCTACGGCCATTAAGAGCGGAGTAGCAACGAAAAATGTTACAGAAACGGGGAAAATTTAGTCTTTATCTAGTCTAACCTAAATTTCGCACTGTTGGGTAAGGGTCTCCCCGAGGCATAAGTGACAGGTGAGGCCTTGAGTCCACCATGTTGAAAAAGTGCGGGTTTAACCCCCCAGATCAAAGTGAAAATCCAATATCTTAGAACTCATCATTGCAGTTAAAATGAATCCAAGTCTTGATATATCGAATTAATGTTTTCGAAGCTAATGAAGTAAGTCAACGAGAAAGATTTGAGCTGTCAAAGCTTCCTCTTCCAGGAATATAATATTGTTCAATAAAAGATTCTCTGAACACAGTAATTATGCGCTTCCGAGATCCAACCAAATAAACGACTATTTATATTACTTCTACGAATTACTAGACTAACGATCCGAATAAAAAATAACCAGGTATCTATGAGAAGATCACAGAAAAATGGTGGAAGACTAACCCACGCTTACGCAGCCGTAAAGTCGCAATCGCAGTTCTTTTCCTTTTTTTACAGAAATAGGTGCAGGACTAAGACTGGCTACTAATTTATGGGACAGTGAGCATCAATTATTTTTTATCTATTTTTTAATGTAATGTTAATGGTCAAGAACTTTGACATTGGCTTACCGATAATGTTGTTTTCATTGACAACAGCCGGCACCAACGTTCATGTACCACTAAGCGGTCACCGGTCTATGGAATAACCGCGCCGAGTGTTGCTTTACCTACAGATCGTTTATCAGCTTTTAGACTTGTAAGCTCAACTGGGTATACGCAAGCAAGAGACGTTTTTAGAAAAAAACAACTAATTTTCTTGGCTTGTAGCGTGACTAATAGAGTTCAAGAAACAATTTCCATAGCAATCAAATTTATTGATCAGAAATATATTTTTTATATAAAATAGGTCGGTGATTCATTGTTTATCGTATGTAATAATAGTAATTATCGGTTCGACCTCGAACTTGGATTTTACAGCAATCGTTTGTATCGACCAGCATAATAAATATGTCAATAGTTCAAAGGTTATGAATAATAGTTTTGTTATTAAAGTTCAAATGTAGATAAAGATATAAAACCAAAAGCTGTACCAACTCTATTTAAATAAAATCTCAAAAAAAAATCATGTATCCTACTACTTTAAGTCTTCCACTAAGATCCCAAGTAACAAAATCTTGATATCATTTTCCTAACCCGAGAAAACAACCTTGGAAATCTCTCTCTAGCATTATAATCAGTAAACAAAAAAATGTATTTTCAACTTTAAATCTTTAGGTGTGATATAAAGAGGATGTAAATGTATTTACTTTTTTATATCGAGTATTCGTTTTCAAATCCACTTGGCTAGATTTATCCTATTCACGGCAACACATCGATACGTTCACGCATCACAAATCGCCGCATAAAAAATGCATTTCTAAATTCAATACCGCAAAATCGGCGGCTAGCTATCCTTTATTCTAGACAGTTGGACATGGCAGTTAAAATGTAATATGTTGTATGAATAGACAGGCAGAAAAACGCAGAGCCAGTATCCCAGCTTTTAAAGAACTATTGTATAACCTTTTTTTAAGACATTCCCGCACTAAGAATTGCTCCTGTCTCGCGGGGACTTTTACAAACATACAAACAACGGACTCAAAATACAACCCGAAAGAAATTTTTGTGGATCGCACAAATAATTGTCCCGTGTGGGAATCGAACCCACGGCCTCCCGATGCATTGGTAGCAGCGTGGCGACCTAAACCACTGAACCACGGAGACAGTCAAAACCTACCCATTAGAACAAAAAAAGGAAAATTTACAAAAAATACTGTCAAAATACGTCTTCTCAAGCTATCTGTTACTTACTCAAAGGTGATGAAACCGGGCATTAGTCTTATAAATATACTACTGAACTGATTTTGTCTACATTTGGAATGGAGATATTTTAATAGATTAAATTTATATACACTTACTTATAATAATCAAGCTTAAAGCGACCAAACTGGGATAAAACTTTGTACGCAAGCGGAGCCGCACTAGTCAGCTAGTAATACCATAGTAAAGTTTCCTTTGGAATATTGCCCAAAAACTCTAAGACTAACATCTTCCTTATAGAGGTGAATGAACTGAGTATGACCTCTCTTATAAGCATTGATAAAATACTACTGACAGTCGTCCAATAACCCAGTTCGCAATATTGCGTTCCATGAACCTAACCTTATTGTCTTTAGGGCTCAGCTTTGCATACAAAGTCTGGTTTGTGTGATCAGCTCCCCGCTTATTAAAGGAAAATATCGTGAACTAGTTTTATCTAATATTCGTATTAAGTACATACATTGTTTGTCGTATTATGCCGCAGTTTCAGTTGATAATATGAGCTGGCGATATGACTCGGGAATGCTGTGATAGACTTGTTATTTGCGAAATTACTTTATGTGTTGTTATATTTTGTATTTAATTTCTACAAGTTATTTTGTTATTATTTAATTCCTGCGTGGCCTGATAGACACTACATCATAATACTCCTACGACACAAAATCTTTTAAGTTATTTATATACTAGTAACATTTCATATTCATTTTATTATAATATTATACAATACAATATTAATATTTATATAAGGCATTCCACCAACATGGTAAAAATATACAAATTCCTATAAAGCTATGCCCTTGTTAATATTAGATTCAACAATTTGTGCAACCAAAATTGTGTCTCACTTGTTGCACGATGATTTCTCCAACGATTCAACCTCAACACCATGACGATACCTTCAAATTAATTACAAACCACCACAGAGGCGACCCCGTGCGGCCGCGGTCTAATGTTCAGCCATTTGTAATTATTACACGCCACTTATTGGACCCTCCCATTGTTACCTAAATGTATGCATTCCGTATTTGTACCACTATCAACGTTATCATAGATGAGTTTCCCGGATAGACGCATTTATATGTATTGTGACAATTTCCACCGTGTTTTCTGATAAAAATGTTAACAATTTTGAGCGTAAGACTGCTGTAGATACCATTTCAAATTCGGTATCAATGTGTAAAATATTATCAGCCTACGCCAGGTCTATTTTCGGTAGCATTTGTGCGGTTATATTTTCAATCAAGCTCGCTTTAGAAACTCATCTTATAAAGACTAAATGAAGGTTTCGTCCGTCCATCTTTTCAATTCCTTAGACGCTTTCCACTTCATCAACTAGATACGATTGTAATATCCTAAAGTAAGTCCAGACGGCAAATTGAATTATAAGATGAAAAAAAGCCTAACTTATACCATACTAGGTATATCTACAAATTGTACAGTACTTTACTGTTTATGAAATCTAGATTTTTTCTCGGAAAAAAAATCCCGTTGGTTAATACATATTTTTGGTTTGAAACCCAGAAAAACTTGTTTATTTTTTCGTCGAAATCCATCTAGAGTATCCCGAATGTTGACTGTGTTGAGCTGCGGGAATATTACATTACCTAGAAATAATACATTACAATACTGCCAAACTAAGCTATTCAACAATTTCACGGAGAGATGCATCACTTCAATATTCCATGTATTCTATTCGGCTCAATAAACTCACATCCAATACTAACCATAAAATAAATCCGCCAAAACAAATCATACATATTTGTGTTCAGCGAAATCCCGCTGATATTGTTTAGTGGATAATAAATTCAATTGTGTCTTTACCGTTATCGTATTGTATAAAAGGAGGGCCGATGCCACGTGACTAACGATTCCTTCCTACAGATAATTTCCGGACTCTTCACTATAGCCTGACTTCAATCGAACAGATTAATTTTCGTTTCACAGTGTTTTAGAGTTGCCGTCAAGGAGATAAACCACGGGCAAAGGAATAAGTTTCTGCAGCTTGTATTTATAGAACTTTCGTCTGCGATTTTATTTAAATCTACTTTTGTTCGATCGGGGAAGGGAAGAAATATAGAGAGCTTTCTCATGCACAGATTATCCGAGCCTAATAAAGAGCGGAGATTGCTACGAAGCATCGATTTATAATCTAGTTTTCCGCGGTTTTGATGTCTGCGAAGATTGCGTATATGTCAGTCATAAGCTCGAAATCATATATATAGTCGAAATAAGTTCGTATGTACTCTTATTACTAGATTTATTACATACGCTTGTAATAAATATAGCAGTGAATGCTGCACATTAATATCCAACTCTATACACTTACTGTAATGATACTCAGCGAAAAATAAAATGTAGGCGTATTATTCAGGCTCTAACAAATAGCCAAAAATCTTGGCAATAGTGCAAAATGTAAAGGCGGTCATTCACCCCATACATTGCAGAGTGACTGACCTTTACAAACTCTTATTTGGTAATATTCATTTACATAAGGAAGACCATATGTTAAGACTAACAAAGTTGGATTAGCTCATACTAGTTACACAGTTTTGTCTTTCTGAGACTGTTTTAAAGAGTCAAAGTATTTTTATCAATATCTGGTAATTGAGATATTATTTTCATATTATCGAGTATCTAGGAGCTATTTATTAAGTACATTTTTAATGACAAACTCTGCCGATTGTTGAAATCGCGCTCTGATGTGCGACCCTCTATAATCGGCACTATCAAGTATCGAGAGTTAGAAAAATATACTTAATGCAAAAATGTTTTGACGGCCCTAGGTAGAGGCGATGGTCAGATATTCATCCAACATTTCTCGATAGCTGGCTGGTTTTCGATAGTCGATAGTTATGGAGAATAGCGCTACTGGTATGTCCCAGTTAACAAATTATATTGGTTTAATAATATACGTTTTACAAAATTTATAGCATCCTACTTTGATAATTTCGAAATTGCCAGTCAGGCCGGTCATAATATAATACTAAAATAGCACCAATTTGAATATTCTGAACTATTCCAAACTTAGTATTAGACTTAATTTAAATAAAGTTCTGTATATGTGATGAAAATATCAAAATTGTTTAGTTTCAGACTTTAATATACGGCTCATAATTAGATGTCTTTATTTCGAAATAAATTTGAAGTTTCAAAGTAACTACTTTTTCTTCTCAAACTTTATTTTTGAACGCTAAATTTTCAGTCGTATTAAACGATAATCTCAGCCGATGAAAATGAACATTAATTTTACAATTTCTCGATCCGCAACTTGTTCGTTTTAAAGTAAACTTTCCATCAATTTGTATAAAAAAAACTATGCTACTGACTACAAATTCGAAGCAAAAAGGCTTAGCGGAGTGAATAAAGATTCTTTATTTCCACGACCACCTGGATTTACTGAACTATTTCGTAGCTAGTCTCACTGAACTGAGAGAAAGATCTAATTTATTACTCTTACGAAACGGCCAACCTGTGCAATAGCTTTACAATTTAAACGCACTGTCTACGAATTTAATATTAAAATCTTGTTGAATGACTGAATGTTTTATTGAAGAATTGCGTAAAAATACAAAAGAAAGTGACAAATAAACTTATTTTATGTAGTTGCGGAGTCCGCGGATTTTTTAAAAGTAATTTTATTAAGTATTATATTGTATCGTGGTTAGCCGTTTCTTTCGAATATCTATGCTGTTCAAAAAAATAACCATTTCATTTACTACTACTAGGCAAGGGTCTCCTCCTAAATTATGCCTTGTGTCCACCATGCTGGCCGAGTGCGGTTATTAATTTATGCTCGAAAAAAAAAAATGTTTAATAAAGTTTACCGACTCTATGAGATATATCTATAATATACATATCTAATTTCGTCCGTAAATAATCAACGTTAGGATTTCTTAGCAACAAACATCTTCATATCGTACATAGTTTCCAATTATATTCTCTCGGAAATATTCGCAACCAGAAACATACAAGTACTAATTATCTTGGAACCAAGAGATGCCCGCTATTAATAGCCGGGCCACAGAACAAAGGCAATGCTTTGTATCCCGTGATATACATCAAAATGTGTAGTATATTATCAAACTATATACCCATGGGCGTAAAGAGATATGTTCAGAAACTGTGTATTACAATCTCTTGGGATTTAACACGTTACATTACCATGTTTTCTTATAATTAGAACAATATATTTAACCTTGTCTATTGATTATAGCTATTTTAGTCAGCATCCGATATATAATATGGCAATTAAAGCGAATATATTTATACGCGAGTCGAGTTATAATAGTCACCGTATATCCGAATTAAAAAAATCTAATTCTTGCAGTGACTCAATCATAAAAAATCAATGAGCATTCCCTCCAGACAGCAAACTTAGTCACTCATGAAATGTGCTAAATGTTTTTATTGTAAAGTATCATATTTTATGAATAGTCATAGACGCCCATGAATCACTGAATCCGGTCATCCAGTAAGCACTATCGATTATCAATTATTTCAGAGTAGAAAACAGTCACACAGATTTCCGCACTTTCAGTTAGAAATAAATTTTACTAGACAGTGTAAAAACTCCCTAGTAAGCTCTATTTTCTAAAATACGAGTACATAATATTAGCCAGACAGAAACTATCTAACTAGACATATGAATATGACAATTTATCAATGGCAAGATTCTCTATAGTCTGTGCTATCGACTATCGAGACTTTGACAATTAAAACTAACTGATTATTTGATTGTTCATTACAAAATCGGTAGTAGCAGGAAATCACCCCTCTTAAACTGGGTATCAACCTCTAACGAGATATATATAAATAAATACATAGTAGTGTCATAATAGTTATACTCAAAAAAAAGTTTTTAATAGACAATGCATTTCGAATCTTAACTATTTCGTGACAACAAATAGTCAGATAGCCACAGCGCTATAAGTTGTTAAATAAATAACACCCATGGGGACGACCCCTAACAAAACAACATAATTAGCATTCCTTATCAAAACTTATAAATTTACTCTCCCGCACCAGTTTCTAAACAAAATAGGTTAAGTGCGATCTAAAACAAAGCACATTGTGTTCCGTACTTTTTGGCTAAAATTAAAATAACTGTGTCAAACAACTTTTAAAGTTGTGTTGTTTGATTATATTTTTACCTAATATGGTACTATATAACAGGATATGTATATGAATAATAAATAAATCATCCATAATCTAAGGGATTATGCAATACTTAATTTTTGCTTGTAACGTTTTTAATTGCTTGCTATACTACATCCTAATCCTACGTAATTTATTTTCAACTAAAACTATTGCATTCTATAAAACATCCCGGAATATTTTTACAACAAATATTGAGAGTCCAACACGTAACATTTCAACTGCAGCATAGAACTCTTGCAAAATATAGTAAGTGGATAAATAATGCCTCAAATATTGTTAAATTATTAAGGCCATAGCGGCAAGGTACCGAAGGTCGCATGACAGCCATAGCTTAGTTTTATAGACCCTTCGAATGTGGAACTCTAAATATTAATAAATATTCCATGAGCGGAGCCTTTTTTCGCTCGAAATAAGCCAAAATGAGGTTAATGTTTTACCGTAGCCCGTTTAGAAGATCATGTGAAATATAATAAGGCACCTGCGATGCAAATGACAAGCTTCAATAGTTTTCTCCCTCAAAATGTCAGGGCTTATGAAAGTTTAGTGTTCCTAGAATACAGGGTGGAAGAAAAAGGTTGTAAAGAGAAACTACTTTAAATATTGAAAATAACTGGATACGCTGAAAGGAAACATGCTTTTATTTTTAAGTATAAATATGAGTGCGTTTTAAGATTTGTGATTAATGCTCACAGGAACCAGAAATCGATAAAACGTCATTGACTCCTATTTTATCCACCCTGTATACACGTTCATTAGATATGTATTGTCTACATAGTAAGGTAAGGTGTGGGTAAAGTTTTCGAATAAGGTTTTATACCTTTTATGTTATCGGGTAAAACGTCTGTGCCGATAGAAATTGTATTAGATAAGGCGATAAGGACTAAATTATTTTTATTTTGCTTGGAACTACAAACATAGGAAAAAACTTTGTAACACTAAAACTATTTGCGTATAATCGATGTAAAGTTCTTATAACAAACTTGCACACAAAAAAATAAATTTTTATTCATTTGAATGTGCTTATAAATATAAAATATTTATGCCTATACTTTTTATCGTTGAATATAAATACACTTGAGATCAAAACCCCGATAACGATATTATTTAAAACTAAATTTGAAACTTGCAATATAATTTTATAGACATTTTTATAAATAAGTGATAAGCAATAATAACATCTATTCTGAAGAGTTCTATTTGAGTCTATTTTTTATTAGATTTGCATCATTTGAATGCCAAAATTAAATTTTATGTACAAAAGAGGCTATTTTATTGTAATTGTGATGTCATTAACCTCTATCCTCCCCGTTCAGTGCAAGGAAAAAAACAGTTTAGTAAAGCTTTTCAATGACTACAGGGTTTAGAAGCAACAAATAGCAGCGTTAGCGTTAGCCATGATTGTGCCGAAGATTTGATTCCCATAAATGCATTGTGTTACCTACACAGGTGAGACTGGAAACCGAATCCAATATGGTTGAAAGAAAGGCTATGCTGATGATGATCTAGATAAATGTGGATCCAACCTAAAACTGGATTTTAAACTCGAAAGCATTAAAAGCCTGCTACAGTAGCTCGATTCTCTACTACTATCGACTACCCACAACCGACCTGTCATCGAGAAATTTTGTATGAAAATCTGATCAGCGCTTCTGACGGGCCTCGTAGGAAATATTTGGCAGTACATTCTAAATGTGAAAATTTCGATACTCGACAGTACCAACTATACAGAATCGCTCAACTGAATTGTTAGTATATACGACGCACTACCCATAAACATACCCCGTACCCACAGGCAAGAAAAATAAGATTATCCCGCAGTAAAGGAATTATTTTCTTTAAAGGTTAAAGTTGAACGCGGTTGTCGCAAAGTTGCAGCAAAGTGATGCGTTGCCAACGTCGTGTCGCTTATCTGACAGGACAACAGTAACTCGTTCCCTTCAGCGAGTTTTACGACGTGTGCGAAGATAACGCTGCTTCCTATTTCCCCTTTTACTTCTACATCAGGAAAAGGATTTACTTAGTTTGGTTTTCATTTGATTTATGTAAATATGCTTAGCAAAGAATTTGTGGCAACATGAGAATACTTGTACAGACTCAAGAATTTATTTTGACAATCCAATTTTTTGATCAAAAATATAATTTGACTCGTTACTTTCTTACTGCTTTGTATAGATGACGACTCTTCGTCCGTGCAATGGGAAAAGGAATGATATTATATCAGTTTCCAAAATTCCTAAAAATCTAACTTATGACACTACCATCGAGGTTCCTGTACAATATTTTCTGAAAAGGAAATTAAATCATGTTAGAAACATGATTAATACACGTAAGCCCACAAAAAGGTCACAAAGAACCATAAAAAAGTACAGTGACATAGCTAATTCAACATAAAACTCTCAATCCCTCTCACATTCAATCATACATTGAATCGTGAAGTTCTGCAAAGAAACCGGACCGCATACAATAACATTGTGTGTTTACCCTCCTTCCTCGTCGTAACGAGTTAACTTTTGTTTCAAAGGACTAGGTTCTGTTGTCGGAGACAGGATATCCTTCTCTTTATCGGGAATCGGTTTGCCTTAGCTTGGATAAGTTAATCGCGTATTGTTTTTATCCTGTTGCTAGAACGTAATGTTTTTAAAAGTCGGAAACAATTTGCGGTACAAATTCAGTCTAGGACTTTTCATTTTCTTTTCCAGCTCAAATTACATCTCGGAGATAGGATATTTATCACTAAGATACCTATTTCCAGGCTATTTCAGTAAATTTTTTGTAGTTCACGCGTGAACCTACATTAACTTTTAATATGTGACGCCATATTTTTTAGCTCTGGTTTTCAAATATATTGGTGAGTCTGAATTCTTGTTTCATGTGTCTTCAAAACGGCTAGTTTAACTTACGAAGTTATATTATTATATCACTAATAAATAGTAATATTTTTTATCTAACGTAAATGTATACCAAAATATTATGCGTAATAACTATAACGTACTACGCACGTACGAAGCGTTACCTTAGAATCATATTATTATCATAAGTTTATGTACTTAGAAAATATAAAACTGCTATATAAAACAGCAATAGAATATTGTTCCAAGTTTATTATTAAAAACACGTACATAAAATGTATTTATTGGGGGTACTGTGTATCAAGATATTTATTGAAAAACATAACGAAAAACATAACAGTTATGTCACGCTAGTTTCAAACAATATTGGGCAGAACGAACCAAGATTTCATTGGCATATTTGTAGCAAGTTTAGAGAAAAACCTTCTAACGGTGATTCACTTTGAACTATCCACACATTTGTACAAGCAATATTTCTACGACCTAAACTTCCTAACTCCGGGCTCTCTCTAAGAAATTAACAGAGTAACTCAGAAAATACTTTTTGGCCCGACCCAGGACTCGAACTCGAAACCTCTGTACTGCAGTTGCATACACTGCCTAAAGCGCCATAGGAGCAGACTAGCATCAGCTATACAAAAATCAATATCTTTTTGAGGGCAATCTTGAATTAGTCCAGAGAATTTTTATTTAATTCTCTTATTTTTCCATCAATAAAATCAAGTAAATCGCTTTTAAATCTATTCCACGTACTACCACAGAATGGGATTCTATCCATGGTGAATATTTTACACCAATAAAATGTTCGCATTCCGTGTCAGCGATGGTCCATTTAACTTTAGCCTTTGTTGATCCGACAGAGGGCGCTTACAAATTATACCTATTGTTTATGTGCCCTCACGTAGGGCTGCCAAACGACTGATTATATTTGCGAGGCTATCAATTACGAATACTTTGAAGGATTATTTTTATATTCGCGTTGGATGAAATTTTGTAAATTACTGTTTGTGGTGACATTTATTGATAATAAATAATGATTGTGTTTAATTTTTTAGAAAATATTAATGTTCTTTTACTAGGTTTAAATAAATAGGTGACATTGTGCGATGTAAGGCAATGTTTTTGTTTACAAGTGACTTAAGTTATAAACTGTTAAGGAATGCCTAGAAGCATTAAGCCCGCCTATACACCAGCTACTATACATGAAGATTAAGTAAATAAATTGTAAACAAAAACATGTGATATGAATAATATCCTTCAATACATTTTCGCATTCTTCCTCAGTAACAAAAATTTTGCGTAAGCATCAAATTTCCATACAAAGAACAATTTAGCATCCATACAATAAAATTGACGCACAAATTCATATCAATCTCAGTGAGTATATTTTATTGATTCCTTCCTCATAAATTGTACGGAATCAATCGAACGTCGAGTCATTTGACCGAGACTTAAGATGTTATATAAAGTACCCCCTTAGGCGAAGATCGTCCCCTATGAATATCAAGCGATGCAATTCGATAGGGGAAGGGCACAAAGTTCACCGAAGCAGAATCATAGAGAAAAGTTCTTGCATCATAAATCACTTGTTTGCCAAATAAATTGTTCAATAATTATGGTGTACTGTGTATTTCGCTATTTTTATTACACTTCCTAAATAATGAGTTAAATAAAAAAAAAATACCGTCTCAATATTCCGAAATATCTAGTTATATCAAAATATCAATTTAACATTAATTTGAGAATTGATTTCTACGTCACCAGAATATATTATTTAATCTATACTAATCTATACTAATATTATAAAGCGGAAGAGTTTGTTTGTTTGTTTGATTGTTTGTTTGTTTGAACGTGCTAATCTCAGGAACTACTGGTCCGATTTGAAAAATTAGTTCAGTGTTAGATAGTCCGTTTATTGGGGAAGGCTATAAGCTGTATAACATCACGCTACGGCCATTAGGAGCGGAGTAGCAACGAAAAGTGTTACAAAAACGGGGAAAATTATGACTCATTCTCTCTTACGTGGCGTAAGCGAAGTTGCGCGGGTCAGCTAGTTCGAAGATGTATTTCAACCGTGAAAAGTGAGCTATCGTTAGAAAAATCGACCTAACTTCTCTATCACAATGTTATATGCATTGGACGCAATTGTCTTGCACCAAATCCTGTCTTTGTTTAGTCTAGGCGGCCCTATGACTAATAAAAAACAAAAAAGTCAACCAATATACAAGAGAAACCACACAAATTCTTCGGTTGCAGGCGTAGGCGGATCACGTCCACCGCATGCAAGGAAAAGGGTTGGGGTAGTCACACGTTTGTCTGAAAACGAAAACGTAGATAACCTACATTCTTTGGTGAATGAATGAATTTCTTTTTCACATTGATAATCGGCCGTCTATCCAAAAAAATCTTTGAAGTACGTATTAATTAGCGCCTCTAGCTGGCACCATAGGAATTATTTTTACAGTGCATTTTGTTTTAGTAAAGCTCTCATAATTCGAAATCCAGAATCGCGATGCAGACCGCAAGAATACGTTTAGGTAATGTGTTCAGATTTAATTAAGTGTTCTTGTGTCAAGAACGAAATAAAACAGTACAAATGAAGAAACATGAGGCTACGGCTATGAGGCCTATTTTGTTTTACGAAGATTTCACTTGCTAAAAGTCACACTCGGAAAGTGGCTCGTTCTTATCGCAAGGCAATAATATTTCCGATGGGCTGCCCATGCGGTTTTGTACTACCTATTAGAAGCTTTTGCTTAACAGGCACAACATTTAAAGAAAATAAGATTGAAGACGATGTGTTGTTTCAAATTTCGCATTTAATAGAATATCTATATAACGCATTTTAATCCATATACAGGCAAAATGTAATCACACAACCCTAACTAGTCTACAAATTATAATTACACGTTATCTTTCACTCATTGTTCAATTTCAAATGTATAGTATCCGTACGTGAGCCGTAATGGCTACAACATTACTTTATACTCTCGCATACAAATTTAATTAACTAAAACGTCTTAGAGCAAACAAGTGAAGCATCGTGTAACAGGACTATTGTTATACACTGTCTAAGTCTTCATACTATGTTTGTTGTATCAAGCAGTAAAGTAATTGACTTGTATTTAACTAGGTTATAATATATTACTAGTGTTAGTAGTTAGTTTTGAAGGATATGTTCTAAAGAAACATATGCTGTAACGCATTTTTTTAAATAAATGACGATAGTCGTTAATGGGAAAAAATAATGGTTCCTTTGTATTGAAACAAAAAGATGTAGTAGAAATACGTTAAAGCTAGCGACAAACCTAAATAGCCTTAATGGCTATGGATCTTGCAATATTTATTAGTCTAATGTGAAATCTATAAAAATGGGCCCCTTAAAAGTAAGCAAGATCTTGTTTCACACTAAATGCACGACTATTCATAAAATTTAGTATATTGTCGTAGTTAAATTATTACATGTTCCCAGTAAATTAATTCCCAGTATATATTTAGCATTCTCCGTAAACTACCTACACCACGGAATATACATATAATTAATTATTATTAATTTAGCGTAATTAAAATCAGTTCAAATGCTAAAGGTTCCAAGATTCTGCTAATAATAATTTCCTGGGAATTACACCTACCATTTCTGTTTTTTTTATAAACCTCTTAAATGGCAAAGGCATACCCACACAAAGTCTTCAGTGATGAAAATGGCAATTCAAGATTAAGTACATATAATCACGAAGAAACCTTGCATGCCTAAAAATTTTTTTAATGCATTGAAGGCATGCAAAGTCCCCAACCCGCACTTGGCCACCGTTTTGAACTCAAGGCCTTACCCCTCCCCTCGTTTGGGAGGAGAACCTTGTCCAACAGTGGGACAGTAATAGGTTTAAAACAAAATTGTAGACTGTTCTTCGATAATACATGGTGCCATTAACTCTTAAGCTGTGGAAAAGATATGAAAGGGATCAAACTCTTTCATAAAGTGTTCAAAGCATATCAAGCACTGCTTAACCCACATCGTGAAAATACTCAATGTTGTTTTGATCTACCCAACGTCAAGAAGTATCAAACAAACACGGATTCATATTATTAGTTTAGGATCAAGATCATCCTAAACTAATATTATAAATCCAAATCTCTGATCTGTTACCTTTTCCCTATAAAAATAAGACGAAGAGTGTTTTGAAGCTCAGTGGCACTTCATAGAACCCGAAGAAAATTTAACTTTACTCCATGCAGAGTTATTGCTTATTTAAACCTAAAACCCAAAAGTTATTAGTATAGTATGGGTATATTATTTGAAAGGGGAAATGACAGCTTGTTTTACCGACTTACTGAAAAGTACAGAAACTGACTCCTTGGAATATTAGAATCACCATATTAAATTTCCACTTCATTCTTCTCAAATCTGTTATGAAGCCACATTTGACGAAGAAATCTGCGAAGGAGTGTTGTCATGTCAAAACGCCTCATGTCACATGCGTAACACTACAACCTACGCTTAATTAATGCAATTTTTTCACTTTTATATAAAAGCAAACTGAAAGCTTGAGAAACCACATTCTTCTCGCAAGAACCAATCGTTTCAAAACGTTTTTGATTTGATTTATTACCCCCTCAGATAGCTGTTAAAATGTTAAAAGTTACAAGAACAAGTTATCGTTACGAACAATAAAACTATCGTAAACATTAGCCAACACTCGAGTCTTACAAACGCATAATGGAATGCACAGCTTCACCCGTTTACTCGACCATTACCTAACCTCACAATGCAAGCAAAAATATTTTCATTCTTACTCTCAGGCCCCCGGGAGCTATTGTTGTCGACCTGTCGCCGTCCCCGTCTGCTGCTTTCAACTGCCACTGCAGTATTAAATGGAAAATCAAATAAACGTTGAAAAGATAAGGTCCGTTATCTTATTGTGCTGTTTATTTAATATCGGTACAAAGTTTTACTTTGATAAAATCTGTGATCGCTAGTTAAGTTATTGTTATATTTATTAGATGTAAATAAAAAAATATTCAGAATTTCATTTAAAAGTATTTTTCACCTTCGATTACTTGACGTTTCAGCACAGTTCAGCGAGAATTTTAAACAATTGTTTACCTTAGATCGATTGAGATTTCGGAACTCGGTTATTGTAACACAGGTCATTCAACTTCTGATAACTTCTTACAGCAAAATTATAACTATACATGAACTAGGATCAATGTATTAAAACTGTCAAGACGAATGAAAGTGAAGCAAACAACGTTAGCAAGTGGTTTTCGCTTCGCCTTCCCTGTGGGGATACGACGTAATGTTATGTATGTATGGAAAACTACGTTCAGGAAACTATGCTTCCAAATCTATACTAATATTATAAAGCTGAAGAGTTTGTTTGTTTAAACGCGCTAATCTCAGGAACTACTGGTCCGATTTGAAAAATTCTGTTCATTGTTAGATAGCCCATTTATCAAGGAAAGCTATAGGCTATATATCATCACGCTACGACCAATAGGAGCAGAGTACCAGTAAAAAATGTTACAAAGACGGGGAAAAATTTCGCCCATTCACTAATGTGACGCAAGCGAAGTTGCGCGGGTCAGCTAGTTTTATATTAAACAAAATAACAATATGAATATTGATCACAAAGCTTTATATTGGTTAAAACAAAATAATCTCATTCGTTAAACCTCCTGACAGATTTCATTCCAACCTCAGTGTTTCATAATGAAATTCCATTATAACAATTAAATGAACGCAAATCACGAATACTTATTATGTAAATATCACCGGTAAAACATTTATTCGTACATTTTAAACGGATAGCCAATGATGATACATTTTCATTACGTATGAACTCATCACGAGAATCTGATCTGTTCTGTTGTTTTATTATGTGATTTTGCCTGTTTCATTGTTCAATTGGGTTTAAATTATTTATAAAGAAATATTATTTACATTCGTTATGGAAAATCGGTATCCTTTTTTCTTTACGGCCGACGTTTCAGCAGAAAACGTAAGATATTATTGTTATCCGTTGACAGTTTTTCTTTAAAGGCACTTCATTATTATTTAGCTTGTAGTTGGATCTCTCACAGCATTGAGTTAGTTTGCAGTTTTTACTCATTGCTTCCAACTGGTGGTCAAAGGTCTTTTCCCGGAAAGAAAAAAGGGTTTTCTGTCCGAATGTCAATGGCAGTTGTACTGGTGGTCAGGGGTCCTTTCCCGGAAAGAAAAAGTGGTAAGGCTTTCTGTCCTATCAATAAATTTTGGACATGCTTAAATTAGTTTTTCCTACGACTCTATCTATTCACATCCTATATCGTTTTCATACTCGCTTACCTTACGGTCAAAAAAAAATTTGTATACCCACACTAGTGTATCCTGCTTTCTTTGATATCAAACCATGCTTAGTACTCAAGTTATAGTACCAGCAAGGTGTAATTTCACATCTCAAATCTCAATAACCGATACAAACATCTGATATCTCAAATAGTATTTGTACTAACGTTTAATTGAACAAGATTCTTGTACCGATCTTGTCTTCAGTAAGAAAACCACAAGCGTCTATCAATTTAGTAATAGTATTAACTGCTGTAGTTTAGTGGTGGGAATTATTAGACTGTGAAGTTAGTCCTAGATCAATATAATATTGTAAACAATAGTTAGGAAGTGACTGAAGTGTATCCACTCGCGTGTAATTTGTTTAATTATTTGATATTCAAATGAAATAACGGTTAAACAATTGTCGCAAAATTTTATCAATACCGATTTAGTCGTTAAGATTTAATAGCGTTTATTACGTGTTATTATTAATATTAATACACACATACACGATGAAACGATATCGAATATTCCTAATTGCGTTGCAAGAGTAAATACTTATAACTGACTTCGCTGTTTCAAAATTAAAGTGCTCTTCCCTTTAAATTTGTTACTCTAACCTTAGTTTCTAGGAAAATCTGTATCCTGGAATAATAGGAACGGAAAACATTTAAAAGAATCATTCATCTTTATTTTTTTTATATATTTGACTTTCCAGTAGTTATTCTAATCTCTCACAAGATATTACCTAGAACTGCTAACAAATCTAATTTTTAAATTAGTTCTACATAACCTGCTCACTAGCAAACCGAAATATAAAAATAGAAAAGCCCCAAATCCAATATTAGCTCGTACCGAAATAGTCAAACGGTAATTCTGAGGCTTGCAAACGTCGATCTTCGCCTTTCACTGGTAAATAATTAAGCAACCGCAGCAAGTATTAACGTAACTTAGAGGTTCCTTTGACTTATCAAAGAAACATCTAACTTCCGTCCGCCGGCGGTACACTTTCTGTTAAGTATAAATCTTGGACAAAGCTCACCTACAACTTCGTGCAGTGCCTTAAAACTATCTGAAAGAAAGAATTTTCTGATAAACTTCTCGATGATACTGCCTTCGCTGAAAAGGTAGCTAGGTTTTTTAAGATTTGTTCTAAACTGAGCTAAAATAGCTAATTAGCTAACATACTTAATAAGGAGTGTAAAAGAGCCTTAGTTGATAAACGTTAATTTACGACTTTTGCCTGTTTTATTTTTTATATTTAAGCAACAAATGAGAACTATGGTGCTCTGTTCCAGTCTTCTGCTAGTTAATAATATGATATATTATCTTCGAAAATGGAGGTTATATTAATCATATCTCATATATTACGCAACAAATCGTTATGAGAATAATTTTAATTCCGTATTGTGTCCCAATATTTCGCTAAAACAAGTAGTGCTCCACTTGCCCTAGCAATACATACCAATAAATCGATGAAGCGACAGCGTATCGAGGAAACGACGATCTCTTTGCCGACTGTTCAAATATACGAACCTTATACGTTGCCAAATGCCCCACATTCGGTAAAAGTACAATAACTGTACCATACATCAGTACTTTAAACATTGGGCGTACGCTTCAAAGAAATTCAATACCAAATAACTTCGAATCAAATAACATTATTTATTAAGAAAATTACTTCAAAAATTAAGCCGACTATAAACGGTGAAACCCGAGAAATCCTTCGTAGAGAAATAATCTCCGATCTCCGGGTAACTTTTCCAATGTTAAATGAAAAACAACTTGTACTAATGAGAGAAAAACGTAAGCTCAAAGCGAAATCTTTCAATTTAAAAAATTGGTTGGCCAAGTTTATCGACGAATATTGATACTCGAGGCAGTTGCTCAACGAGTTCGTTTACTGGAAAATTGTGTACAGCAGTATTATATTCTGAGCGAGCGGATTCCATTATTCCGGGGAGTACATTTTTATAGAAAACATTGAGTGTAGTGCGTCATGGATTATGATAATTGGGCTTGCTGAGCGCGCATCGATCACTGAACCCCTCGTAGGGAGATGGATCTAATCCACCATTGTACTCAGTCGCAGTAATCAATCATTTCTATTACCGACCACATAACAACGACAAGTCATGTACTACGTATACACACTTATTAATATTTCTCTTGAAACTCTGAAGCCTACTTATTACGAAATATTCACATTCAAAGCCATCGATCTTTTGACAGTTTTGAAATTAAAATGAGCGATTTGGGTGCCAATCCTCATCCATAACGCGGGTGTTTGTTTACCTACTTTGTTTTCATATACCTTTTGTAGTATAATTTATAGGTATGTTCCCTTATTATGTACATTGTTTTAGAGAAATTAACACGCTGAAATTATTTTAACCATAATAAGGTTTCGTAGCACCGAGTAACAAGTATTATTTGTTATTCGATGTTTTAACCAACTTACATCGACCTCGGTCGTAGGGGAACAACAAAGTGTAGGTACTCCTACAAGCTGCGATAGTTCAAAAACGTTATGAAAGATTTTGATAAATAAAAAAGCACCATTTAATTTTTCGACTGGAATTCAAATTTAAAGGTCACATTTATATACAATCTTTCCCATAATTTCTTAAAAGCGTAAAGTTATATCACCCAATAATTACCTCCACGTAAAGCCTAATACAATTCATTAGTATTTCAAGTATCATCTCAACTTGTTCAACAATATTTTGTTCTCAAGTAGATACTAAGCTGAGAGTAATTTCGAAACTTAATAAAAGTTGTTAAGCCAAAGTTGAGTCACTTTTACGGCAATTGGGAAATAAACTTATTTGAAAAGATTAAGAAATATTAATTAGAAAAGTATTAATTAGGTGAAGCTGTTCAAGGCTCGTTGCATTGATTGGTAAATGATCAACGGGATTACGCAATCTTTGTCAATGTGAAAATATCTATGTTCGTGTATTTGAGACTTTACAAATCTATACTAATATTATAAAGCTGAAGAGTTTGTTTGTTTGTTTGAACGCGCTAATCTCAGGAACTCCTGGTCCGATTTGAAAAATTATTTCAGTGTTAGATAGCCCATTTATCGATAAAGGCTAAAGGCTATATAACATCACGCTACGACCAATAGGAGCAAAGTACCAGTATAAAATGTTACAAAAACGGGGAAAATTATGACCCATTCTCTCCTATATGACGCAAGCGAAGTTGCGCGGGTCAGTTAGTAACTAAATACAAACACACACAATCCCGATATCTTCCTATAGATAAAATCAGTTCATGTGTAATACAACTAAGCTCATTTCCCCGTATCTAGTTAGGTTTCATGTCAGGAGCAAAGACAATTTTCCGTGTACATTTCCATACAATGGGTCAGATATGTGTAATTTCCTTTGACATCCCCCGTAGTTAGTCGGTAATCTAGGGTCAAAATAGGCTAGAATAGAATGCGTAATCTAGTTTCAAGAATCAATCACGGTGGCTTTATTACGGTCATTAATTGTACATACAAATTTTACTGACAAATATAATAATTAAGTTCTAATATACATATACGAGTACGTACTTCTTCATAGGTGAAACAAGCACACGATTTTATACGCTGTAGAATCATACTACAACAGTTTATTTCACTGCCAAACTTAATTCAATGTTTTATACCACTATTTAAATAATAACAAAAAACCATTTTGCAATCAATTTATGTGAAAGGAATTTAAATTATACACATTGTGTTGTTTAATGACTAAACTTTAAATGACTTTTAGTTCTTTGTCGTCAAGTTTGAGCGACCACAGTTTACTCAATCTCGGTTACGTCATTCATTCAATAAATGCAAAACAAACGCAAAGTCGATTTGAGTCGGGCCTCAAGCCGGAAGTGTCAAAATATTCCTTTGGTAGTCCCCAAATCCATGTCAAAAGCCTACTTGAGCCTTTTACCTTCGCCAAGAAACGAATAGTCAACGAGTTATAACTGTTATATCAGCTAACGTTTGAGTTTGCCGCTGTTTTATAATGAGCAAAACAGATTTGCGTCAGCTTTCCTCGGCTTAGTCGTCGACGCGGCTTTTGTCCGACTTGTCAATTATCCCCGATAACGACTGTTATTACTAACAGTTATTAACTTTGTTTAAAATTTAATAGTTTTTTTGGCAAGCCGAGAAATTAATTTACTTGATACAAAGTGGATTAGATATCATCCCTTAATTAAGAATGGACTGCTCTATCCTCACGAACTTGTCCCAACTAATCTATTTAGTTTTCTACGATGCCCGCTTTACTATCGCTATAATAGAGCGAAAAATTGCTGAATATATTTGCATTTATTATTGTGACGTAAATAAAATTTAATGATCATAAGACCAGGGAAAAATATCATAACTTTTCAAATATTTTGTTCAATAATCATGAATTGCTTTACTTTATAGAATGCATAAATGTATATCTGTAAAGTTTTATGGCTCTTCCTCGCAATAATTTCTTATAGCCGTGACTGTTCAAAAGCTCGGTATAAAAAGGGGATGCAACAGGCCTAGGGGAACCGGAGATAGGGATCACAGGGGCGAAAAGGAAAGCGAAGCGACCGCGGGTCTAGCCGACTGCGGTTGACAGTTTTAAGCCGCTACATTATCCCGGTTGCGAAACAAATATATAAAAACGCATAAATACAAAGCGGTTATGTTAATTATACTGGATAGTATTATTCGGATAAGCCAACGGCCTCCTATATTGCGGCGTAGAGTTTCAACCGGATCATTTATTACAGCGATGACTGCGGCATTGCCCTTACAAATTCAAGATCCGCGAGGGTGCTTCCACGAATCTTCATGCCGCGTCATAACTCCACTCAATTTGTACAATCGCACTTAATGATACCATCTGAGGTTATAGTGTAAGCGACTCACGTCCTTACTACGTTCGTAATACGGCATATAAATGTGTAATGGTTTTCAGAATGGTTAGCACGTCGAGAATACTAGCGGTAAGGCTATCGTTTCAGGTGGGAAGGTGGTTCAATTGTACGTAACCATTAGGACTTACACGTGACTAGATGGACAATAGAGGATCGAAGTAGTGGGACGTGCTGCCTCGCTATCGAGACCAAACCGAAATAATATTTAAATGTTCCGTCGCCTTGGTAACTGTATCGTTCATTATCTGGAATCCATACGAATCTATTTTTTGCCGACATTCCTGGGAAGTAAACATCGTTTGTGAGTGGTAAAGTCTGATTTTACGGAACCTTTAATTAATGGTAAACTTCTTTAGGTTGTGCTACTTTTTACATGGCAAGCTTTTAGCTGGTTCCAAGAAGACTTTTAAGGTTTAAGGTGGGTGTTGTTACTGGCACAATTATACAAGGATTCGAGAAAACTACTAATTGGCTAGGTAGCATGAACAGTCTAAATAAGCTTTCCTGTTAAAGCCTCTATGTCTTTGAATAAGTAAACCTGGATTTATAGTTAATAAAACGATTAATTTATAAACCTAGTTATTCCGAAATTATATTATTAGGTACGTGTATAGTAAATTAATGCAAATACCTCTATTTGAATTTCAGTACAATTCAATTGTATAAGGTTACAACTGACTCTACTGGAATTTCGCTCCCGAATTCATAATTATTATTGCATCTTCTAAGCGGATGCAACGGACATTTCACATCCACCGTGGTTAGTTACCCGACTAGGAAACATGGGGAAATATATATGATTATTATATAACTGTTTAGTTTATGCAATATTTTCTCTATTTTGCATACAATAGAGCCGGTTAAGAAACAAGGGCCAGTATCAATCATTGTAAAGTGAAGGTAATAGAACATCTAAGGACTATTACCTACTACTATGGACTATCTACAACCAGCTACCGAAAAAGTTGTATAAATATCTGTTCAACGCCTCTAGCGGGGGCAGAGGGAACTATATTTTCAGTACATTCTAATATCACACTACCGATACTCGATAGTACCTCCAGTAGAGTCGCGCTACTAGTATTCGAAATAAACATATAAAATTATCTTGCCGATAAAAGTCTAGTGACCGTATCCTTTATCTGAGCTAATTGAAATTTGCTATTAAGGAAACTTTGAACAATTATTTATTCAATAATATTAAAATCAAAGCGGTAGTGTTTGTCGCGCTGCGCAACTTGTAAGTCATCCGAGGGGAATGGCAGCTTGTCTTAAAGGAATCAAGAACATGCCTAATGAGGTTTACATTGAAGACAAATCGCCTGTCTGTACCACTCCTTTGTACGCCATCTGATAAAATAGTGCCTAAAAATCTGAAAATAATTAGGCATTTGGCTTCCGAAGAAATGAATTAAAAATTTTCATAAAAAAATATTTATCGAGAATCGTCATTTTAGTATAGTAAATGACGTTCCCTTTGAGTTGATATTTCAACGTTTGAATTAGAGTAAAAAAATATATACACACAATCGCTTTGTTAGTATCAACATTTTAGTGTTCACGTTAAAATAAACATAACAACAATTGTCGCAAACAGTTTTAAATAAATTTCGGTGAAATTTCAATTTAAACCAAACACCTAATTTACGAGAACTAGACGAAAAACCGCATGAATCAATAGCAACAAACAATACTAATCCTTAACAGTAATTAACAATAATATAGGATTCAGTTAATATGTATTGCAAATCTGCCAAACCACATAATACAATCAATTGCAGTAACTACCAATGTATGTAATCCACCCAAATCGATTTAGTAATTACTATCGATGGAGTAATATCGATATGAATTAGTCGCAGCACTAATGGGAAACGGACAGAGCTAAGCGTAGAAGACGCAATTCAGTGATACGACTAAGAGGTTTCGGAACCAAACCGTCTGTTAAACTGTCTTGTACGTAAATGGGGACGTGATTTAGACCCCAACGTTTGTCTTAAATAAGCACGAATCGTCTAGAAGTCATTTGTAGGGAGAAACTAACAATGTGTGATGGACTGCGTGTTTGTTTGAGGAAATTCTGTAAAACCCGGAATTTGGTAATGGTTTTTCGTTATTAATACTTTTTAATTGAAAATTCAAAATATCTTCTCATGAATGCTACTATACTATACTTTATGTCGCTTGGTCTATTTTCTAATGCCCATTATTTTATAACTTAATGAGGTTCTAAGTAAACAACAAACTAACATACTAACTCATAATGATAATTTCTAAAGATGCATTCACGAAGGAAACTTAATTATTTTAATGAAGGAACACGTCAAAAGCTTGTACACTGAGAAAAAAATGAATAGAAACATAGTCCAGAACATGTGAAAAGATAATTATGCAAACAATGTAAATCCAGTGCATCTTTAGTTAAACTAGAACATTCGCATTCGACTCTAATTGTGTTTTGTGGACGCACAGCGCTCATAATTTCATAATACAATTTATACGAACATAACCATGAATGCAAGCCTAAGCTAAATAAATGAGTACCGGGCTCGTAGCGTAAAAGGCTACGCAAGTCAACAGTGAAACAACTATGAAAATGCGTTAAAGCAATGATTTTGATAACTTTTTTACAAATTTTGTGTCACATTCTGTTGCTACCTATATGTATCGAGCTTTAACGTAAGTGCTGCACCCTTTGCTGTCGTTAAAAGCTTATTCAAATATTAAGAAGATAACGCTATCTCCCATAAATTACTTTGTGGCATTTAAATTAATTACATTTCCTTGAAAAATCTTCAACAAGTATCTTTTTATTTCTTTCAAAGAAAGAGGAAGTTTTAGACTTTCTTTGATTCTTTAAATATTATTTTCATTCAAAAGTTTTAGAAGGCCCTTCTAGCAACGTAATTATACACTGACCCAAAAAAATTGAGGAAAAAATAGCATAATTTGAATGTACATTATTTATTTAACATGTACTTTTGAGTTCGGAATCACTTACCCAAGGTTTGAATCACTTATGTGGAACCGACTAATTTAGAACGAGCTTGAGTAAACTTCGCGTGTTGCTGCCAAAGAAACTTTCTTGTAATTAAAAATAACACGGTGAAATGTGCCTACGGTACAAGTATTTTTAAACGAAATTAAGACGTTATTTTCGCGATATATTAAGACTTTATTTTTGCGGAGTTACAAACGTAGGCGCCTTGTTAGTGTGGAAAACATCGCGTCGTTCATTTTTAACGACACCCACCGACTAGCACGGCGATACTCAAGCTGTGCCCACGGCCCGCGAGCCTGTTGAGAATGGCCCGGTAAAGAGCTAAAAGCTTTGTAGGTTACTTGCAAATGTTAAGAAAAATCCCGGAAATGTTTCCCGTTATTGTTTTCTTAATAACGTTTTAAAAGTTTTGTGTTTATTGAAGTTGTTCTACAAACACTTTAAGGAAAATATACGCTGATAAATTAGGCGTATTGTTCTACGTTAGCAATGATACGACGTGACGCAATACGACGTACGTAAGTGCACAGTCAAAGCAGCGGCCTACCTCACACACTGCCTACGTAGCTGTCGTGATGCCTCAAAATGATATAGTTTTTCGTATTCCAACATAACAGAATTTGCGCACCGCATGAAGTCGCGTTCATAATAAACAACGGACAACTCGCAAAGACAACACTTCGGTAAACAATGATTGTTTCACATTCGCAACACATGTGCGATAACCATTATTTTCCAGTGTGCAACCACAATCGATGCTATATAAAATCACATTCACAAACATACAACGTGTGCAAATATTTGAAAACTGATTGGATTTGTTTTAAAATTAAACCATCTCGCCAATGTTGGTTGCACTACATTACGCACACACATTTGGCAAAATGGTTTAATTTAACTCGATTAAACTAAATACTAATGTTCAAATTCCAAAGGTTTCGTGGAATCGTGGCAATTATAAATGATCTAACATTTGTGTGAATGCGAAAAATACAAATTATTATTATTTAATGTTAACTTTAGCTCGCGGCTCCATTAACATAAATAGATTTCCCTGGACACCAATTATATAGATTATAAACTATCCTAAAGGCTAAAATAGTACTTAGCTAGAATGGGAAATAATTATCCGTTCATCCATTGAAACAAAGTTTCATATTCTTAAATTTTACCTAAATATTAATTTCAAGGACGCAAAACACAGTTAGAATAATAATATAAGGAACTAAAAATATACTTTATAATTAAATATTATAATAATAATAATAGGTTAAATCGAACATACTGGAAGCCTACGCGTGAGCCGTGACTGATTAAGTTCTAGGAATTCTGAATAATAAAGTTCGTGCTACGAATACTATTAGTACTGGAACGTGGTATTTAGAAAGAGGAATGAGAGACCTTTACTCAGCAGTTGATGTCATCGAGTAGAAGAATAATGATGAAGAAATACATAATAGAAAACCACAAATAAAATACAATTGTTGCTTTAACAATGATAAATAAAAAGATTACAGCCAGTTTTCTAAAATTATTTTCACACTTACATAAGTCCCCAACACGTACTGGTTCTTAACCCCTCTTTCGCTGCGAGGGGAGACAGTAAAAGGGTATTTTTTTTAACTATTGCTATAGTTAAATAACTTTGTATACAGGAAGAGTAATACGTAAACCTTGTGACATCTTTACAGGACATACTTTGTAAGTTTTTTTGAAGTCTGAACAGCAGCATCTCGTATGTATATCCAAAATAACTATTTGGAAATGGAATTTTGAATCACTAGCAAAAGCTTGGCATGAAACAGAACGTTGAACGCGGTCATTGGTTCCACACTTGAAATCGACAAAAAAAATACTTTTTCACCATCTGCTGTGTATTTATTGAGCCAACAAATGTATAAAGAACGGGTTTTGTTGGCATTCATTGACATTGCTGAGTTTCGTAAAGTCAAAACAAACAAACGCTTTTGAATCTAAACAGACCTCATTCGTTGGCTTTCGTTGGTTTTATATGAATACAGCAAAAGCTTGACCTTCCTAATTTTAGGTCAACCCCTAATATAATGTCCGATTTTCAAACTAATAACGGCTTTTCAAGCAAAACCATTGAAAGCATTGACATCGTTTCTTTACAACGAATACAACCTGTTGGAATACGTCACATAATTCTATTGGAGATCCAATATAAATCGCCTTCATTCGGTGTGTCAGCCACAATGCGTCAGATAGAATCCCATTTCATTTGTGAATATACGCCATTACAAAGCCTTCTTATTTGAACCTTTATTATCTTTGAGTGCGCTTTACGTTTGCTTGACATGAGACGACGACGTTTCGTTATACCCATGTCCATTTCTGAATAAGGTAATAAGTAATTAAACAAGTTATTAGAGAAATTATTCAAAATATTGAATGTATATAGAATTTTCAATGATGTAATTAAATGATGACTTATCTGAATCAAATTAATAAATTATGCTATGAAATTAATTTGAGATCTCGTTAACAGAAGCAGTTCTTAGTATCAGTTAAATAATTGTAAAGATAATTAAATTGAAACATGTTTGGTTTCAAATTAATCATATTCAATTTCTTTCAAACGTTTTATTGACTTTCTTTTAATACATTTTTATTTTGGTTGAAAATTTACGATGTACAAACAGTACCTAGCACTGTCTAATACATTTTGAATTTCAAAACAAAAAACCATAATGATCGCACATACATAAAATATCTTGGACCAATTAAAAGTAATAAGGACATAATATAACGCGGAAATACGGAATGTACCCACCTAAGAGCCAGAGAGGAATTCTTCAAGGGAATTTCATTAAATTCCCTCTGCTCTTATTGATATGGGCGCTTGCCGCTCGAGGCTGGGTCGCACTTTATTAAGAAATCATATGAATGTCGACGGGAATGGGTGTACGTGACGATACGCCATATTGCCGATACCACGCTATTGTCAACGTACAGATGAGCGAGAAAACGATTAAATAAATGACATGGTTTTTCTTCTCCGCTTGCACAACACATTTGAGGTTGTCCTATTCACTGAACCATTTGATAAGTTGATTTAAAACTGCAGAAACTTGGTGCATTTTAACTCTTTACCGTTTTACTGTCAGGCACGGATGTCCTACGTCCTTGAAGGCCCTTAAACTATCCAAAACAATGTCTAAATGTGAATTACTATTTATGTATGTCAAGAACGTTTTCAGGTATGCGAGGTTTCCTTATCATGTTTTCCTTTTTTAAGTAAGTGGTAATGTATTTTCCTTTTTTTAAACACACAACTTTGAGAAGTTAAATGTTCCACATGCTACCATCTTATAAACATCTAACGTGGCACGCAAAACGTGGACTCAAGGCCTAACCCCTTCCTCGTTTGGAAGGAGACCCTTGCCTAGTATACTAGGACAATAATAAATAAAAAAAGTTTTAAAATTGTAAAGTCGTTATAAGACTTACTGAACATGTCAAACCACCTTCTCATCTCAAATATCTTTATATTCACGACAATAAGGAAGAATAACATTCTAAGAAACTTAATGTTCCGACATAGTAAATAGACGCCCACTTTTGATCGCAACGTTTACTGTAACAGCCTCGCCAATTGAATGTCTCGGACCCTTCAATAAATTACACATTTAATGGAAGTAGCTGATGGAAAGATGTTATTGTTCCATCACCACCTCCCGTTCACTAATTCTGTTACTTTGTTTGAACTGTACTATATTAAATTGCTTTACTTGTAGAGTGAATTAAATGACAACGTTAACTAGATTATACTGTACAGCTACCGTGAGGAAAAGTAATTAATAAAAACTAAAACCAATAATTATAATCTAACATACTTTTTACAAAATGTTATTTTTTTATTTACCTTAATACTTTCATTAAAGTAATTTAATACCCCTTTTCAATACGCGCTAACTATCTTATCTTACTTTAAACTTTTACTGGTACGTTAATAACCTATTCTTTAACTGAACAAAAAGTAAAAATAAAGATTTTCTTCAAAATTCTAAGATTTATTCGCAAAATTTAATCTAAATATCCCCGGACGCCATTTAAATAAGGTCACGAAGCACTATTTTGAGTGTCGCTGTCGACATAAATGCTTTATTGGGGAACAAGAGTATTAGGAACATAGCAATAAGCACTTGAAACGTTTCGTTTGACGTAAAGATGCCTGAAAATTGATAATGTCACACTATTTAGTTGCAAATTGTGTGCACCTTTTGGCTTCATGCACTCTGCCTTGAACCAGTTCAAACTGATTTAATTTTATTCTAATTTATTTTTTACTTTTCGACAACTCGGCACAGGTTTCACCACTTTGGACAACTCACTCACGGTCACCTGAATTCAAGCTAAGCAGAGCTTGTACAATGATAAACAGATAACTGATGAACATACTTAAATACTTCTAAATACATACTAATATAGATCAATTTAAAACCACACCCAGAACAGATACTCGTGCTCATCACATAAATATTTGCTCCGTGTGGGATTCGAGCCCCCCACACGCGAGGCTAACAGCAAACGTATGGAAAATTCTACTTACCTACACACAAAAATTTCCACTTCTGACCAATACAAAGTCTTGATCTTTTCTTAATATAAGACTGGTGTCTTCGTAAGCCAACTTTTAACAACCGTAAAATTTTATGTAAACCACATTTTGCCTAAAATAGTACAATAAAACACATAAAACCTTGTGGAAAATATACTTGTACATATCAAATGTAACATATTGGTGGCTACGTAAATAAAATTAGAATGAATACACGTGAATGGGTTTGGCACGTGGAGTCAATTGATCCCGATATAAAATACCAGGTTCCACAATTGTTAACCAATGTTAACTAAGTTATTTAAATAGAAAATGTACCTATTAGTTACTACATTATTGTATGTAGGTAGAACTGACTCAAATGTTTATTCAAGTGAACATTATAAAGCTATTAGTACCTTGTATGATTAAATTTAAATATATTCTATGACAAATGACAACCGATGCTGCAACGATTTTTGTGATTCGATTTCCGCACGAAAGTTAAATACTTAAAGTTTTGAACAATCATAATGAAATTTTCCGCGACAGGTATAGAAGTTTTCTTAACTATGAAATCTCGGATGATTAAATGGGTTTTGATTCGGTTCCCTGGTGGACGGAGGTTCATAATTTTGTATAATTATTGTGAAAAATCAAGACAGATTCATTATTTTGATGACCTTCGCTTACAAATAATTATTATTCTACTCAGATTACTTAAGCTCAATAAGAAGTTGCCTTGAACATAACCATAGTCTCATTTTCCAAAAAGGATCAGTGTATTCTCTTTGTTTATTAATAATACCTCCTTTGTGTCGTGGAAACATTTTGCCCTTGTATCGTGGTTACTCGCAAAGTTCTTAATAAGATTTACCTGCACCGTACTCCAAAACATGACACAAATTAAAACCGCCAAGCATCACATACTAATTAAATTTAAACCGAAACTTACTCCGAAATATTATTTAATTTGTTCAAAGAATATTACTTAGAGTTTTTTGCATTTTTTAATTAAAACCATAACTCACGTCGGAGTTTGTGCAGCAGATAACTGTTGTTTAAAAAGTTGGTGAATTCATTCATAAAATTATTCTTTAAAAGCTAAGTTAAAAAACATATCTACACTACTCTTTGTTTAACAGGATTAAAGCTACGATAATAACTAACTACAGAATTTTGAAAAGATAATATAAAGTGCAAATAATTACTCTTCAAACTACAAAAAGACTTGGGGATTTTTCTCAGCAGTAATAAATTACTATACTCAACATTGCTTACCCGTTTGACTGAGTAATTTATAAAAACACTAACTAAGCGCGTTTTATCAGCTCTCGCAAAAATATCCATAACTAGCCGACCCGCACAACTTCGCTCGTGTCACATAAGAGAGAATCTTAATTTTCCTCGTTTTTGTAACATTTTTCGTTGCCACTCCGCCCCTAATGACCGTAGCGTGATGTTATATAGCCTAAAGCCTTCCTCAATAAATGGTCTATTCAACACAAAAATAGTTGTTCAATTCAAACCAGTAGTTCCTGAGATTAGCGCGTTTAAACAAACAAACTCTTCAGCATTATAATATTAGTATAATATAGATACGTGTCGCACAAAGGGTAGACCGTCAGTCTAGGTCCAATTAACAATAGAATCAGTTACATCGTTCGAAGTCAGTTGTTAGTTTTCTGGTGACCTACATATTGAAATGCTGAAATATTCCCAAAATATAATAAACTGCTAACCAAATATACAAACAAGTGCCTTGGAATTGAACTAAGCAACATTTTAGGACGTAAAGGCAATATTTAAGGTCTGAATACATTATATAAAGTCGTCAGCTTTCAATTTTGAAGCAGTATGTATTGTGTGTGTAAATTACGATAAGAAAATAAGAGAGGCCTGTGTGTGCCGAACATTATTTCAACTTCAGAATTCAGACGTTTGTTGTTTTCATTCAAATGGTTTAAGAACTGGGACTAACATCGTTGATGGTGAAACGTGGGCGTATTTCATGGACCTTTGCCTGCACTCCCGGGTGTACCAGGCGTGATATTATGTATGTATGTATGTATTTATATATTTTATACAAGCTGGCATCGTGCCCGCTAATATATAACACGAAAGAGGTAAGCACTTCAAAAATCTAGTTAATACCAGTTTTTCCGCTGTCGGTGTATCCCAAACTTTAAACTTTTCACAGTTAGTTTTAGTTGTGGAAATGTGAGCAATTAGGGAAGAATCGGGAGTAACTAACACGTACTGCACTGCAGTCTTTTCAACTAGTTATCGTTATTTTAACAAACAGCTTAAATGAAAGTAAGCGGTAAAAGAAATTATTTTATTTTCTTGAAACTTTTGTACCGCATTGTTAAAAGTGGCCATCACGCTCCCACTCGGATAGTCGATTCAATTTCCATAAGGAAAATATATGGTGTTTTTTCTCCTTTGTTGTTTGTTATACTAAATTAATGTATAATGAGGCAATTTTATTAGACAGAGTAGCCGACTACTAATCACGAGGTTTTGTCTAAATTATAATTGAAAATTTCTTCTCCTATCTTCTTCGGGGAGGATTTTCAAAAATTCTTTCTTCGTGCTCCACTACACTTCCCAAGAAATCTTCATACCAAATTTCAACCTTCTCCTCTATCATTCAGTCACTCAGTAAACGAAGAGTTTTATATATATATATTGAATATTGATTGTTTTATAGAATGTGTTGTATGTATTTGGCTCGAATTGTTACCTTAATATTCGCAAGCATGTCCAAAAGGGTCAACATTCTCATGGAGTACATCAGCAATTGATTGCGACCCTTCCTTTTGAAACCCGGGTGGAGTACCGAGATATTGCTTTGTAAACGAACGCTATATTTTAGGGATCCATGGGTAAACAATAGCGTTTTTTAAATCGCCATAGCTGTGTTTTATCGTTTCAGTTAGATTCCAGTACTATTTAAACTGAAATATGTAATAAATCGTTCTGTACCTCGATTCTCTACCACTATCGACTACCGACAACCGGCTAGCTATCGAAATTTTGACATTTAGAATGTACTGCCAAAATGTCTCCTACGACACCCGACAGAGGCGCTGATCAGATTTTCATTCAAAATTTCTCGATGACAGTTAGGTTGTCGGTAGTCGATAGTAGTAGAGAATCGAGACACAGGACAGTAGCTCGAGTCTCTACTGCTATCGACTATCGACAACCGGCTTGCTATCGAGAAATTTTACACGAAAATATGTTAAGCGCCTCTACCGGGCTCCGTAAGAACTATTTTGACAGCACATTTTAAATGTCAAACTCTCGATACTCGACAGTACCGACTGTAGATAATTGCGCTATAGTAGATGATAGTGGTAGAGAATCTAGCTACTGTAGCTATCTATGCCATCAAAAACATTCTGTAAAAACCTCAAGTCTCGCCGTAAAAAGTTGTGAGATCTATATAATACCAAGTCGATTAATCTATTTAGTCTCTACTTAAAGGACCTTCTTTCTTAAGTTATTACGTATGTTATTATCATGCCAATTTAAAAAAAAATACCTTTAAAACAAATAGACCGACCTGGCCATCGCATGATTTGATTATTAGTATGTATCACACTACACAGCACGACGAGAAGTTAATGCTCCTGAAATGTTAATGGCGAATTTGTGTTTTCTTGCGATGACCAAGTCGATCTATTTGTTTTAAAGGTATTTTTTTTTTAAATTGGCATGATAATAACATACGTAATAACTTAAGAAAGAAGGTCCTTTAAGTAGAGACTAAATAGATTAATCGACTTGGTATTATATAGATCTCACAACTTTTTACGGCGAGACTTGAGGTTTTTACAGAATGTTTTTGATGGCATCTCACTTCTTTTTGTAGAGCGAATAGAGCAAACATAAGTCCAATTTGTATGGAAAGCCGTATTTTTTTTCATAATTCAACATATTTTCCTATGGGAATGTTGTTCAGTTTCATGAGCTAAACACCCTTACCCACCCTATACCCCCTCCCGTTATGTCTCATATAGTAGATACATATTTACACCTATTTATTTTATTTTCTACAGAAATAATAATTTAATTCATTAACTGCAAATGTAACCTTGTAATCTTATACATTTATATGGGATTACAAAGTTATTGTTGCAGTTGGTGTATTTAGAAAACTGGACCGAAATTAGAAAATATTGAATTTTTCCCATGATTAAGACACTAAACCCTATTTGTATTCTAAATTTTAAGCTTCTAAGTCTGCTAGAAGTACCTTAGACTTTTGATGATCGGTGAGTCAGTGAGTCAGTGAATCAGTGAGTGACAAAATTCAAAATTTTAACAAGTTGTCATTCTTAAACTACTGGTTCAAATTGACTGAAATTTTAAATATACCGTGTTTATACAATGACTGATTAGTTGCTGAAAATCCAGGCTTCTTGTTTTATCCACAACGAAATTATAGGGGTGTCAAAAATAGCCCGAATTGCTTCGAGAAAAGGATGTTACGGCCGTGCCGCTTTTTTTTTGCTCGACTTGCGGGGGCACTTCCGTGCCCCCAGATAAACAAACGTACGTATAATTAACAATGTTCAATAATATTAATGCTACTCTTCTTCATTGTGTTTTCCAAAGAAATAAATCGTCGTTTGTCTGAGTATAAAATAAAGACGTGACGAGAATTTTTGGCGCTCGATGCACATCAAAAAATCAAACGCTTGTATACCTACAAATGCAAGACTATGTAAATACACAAAACCTTGGTTTTGTGACTGAGAAACATACATACGACATACATATTTGCATGTTTGACCTTAAGGTGTAGGCAAGAATGTATCAAATTCATTCAGATATCGTTATTTACAATATTAGTAGCATGTAATAATGGCCTATTGCCATGTACCGAATACGTCACCAAACTCCGGGCTAGTGCATACATAAAATCACGCCTTTTTTCCGTAGGTAGGTAGAGACAAAATAATCATTACGTGTGACGACAAATCAAATCAAACTTTAAGCCGACGGAATAATCCATTTTATAGAGAATTCAAATAACTGCCCAAATGGATTCAATTTTTCAGGCCTATCATTGAACACAGCTTACGGCTGCCTTTAATTTCCAGTCGCTTTTTTCACCAGTCTCAAATAATCTGCCTGCAAATTGAGATAAATTTTCCGATGATAATAAAGTTTTTTGAGGAATTTATAACTAAAAGAATTTGATTAAGTATACAAATTATATTACTTTTGACAATCACAGACACAATCACAATCATACATATGAAAACAATTTGTAGCACGATTCTGTTCAAACGGTACTATCGAGTTCCGAGAGTTTGACATTTAAAATGTACTTAAAAAATTGTTTCTGAAGCACCCGCTAGAGGCGCTAATGGGATTTTCATATAAAACTAGCTGACCCGCGCAACTTCGCTTGCGTCACATAAGAGAGAACGGGTTAAAATTTTCCATGTTTTTGTAACACTTTTTACTGTTACCTACTCTGCTCCTATTGGTCGTAGCGTGATGATATAAAATATGCTTTTTTTTTCACGAAAAATATTCTCAAAATTATTTATATCTCTTAGTATAACAAAGTCGCGCTAAAGCATATCCGCCATTAAAACAGTTGCCATGGCAACGGAATTTTGTTAATTTAATGTCATTATAATATTGATTTTTCGCGACTTCGTTGAATTTTCTGAATTTTTCCGGGAAATGCGTCATTTTCCCGGGGTAAAAAGAAGCCTATGTCCTTTCTCGGGTATCAAAATATCTCCATACCAAATTTCATGCAAATTGATTCAGTAGTTTAGACGTGATTGAGTAGCAGACAGACAGACAGACAGACAGAGTTACTTTCGCATTTATAATATTAGTATGGATTATTCGATAGATAGCCGGTTGCCGGTAGTCGATAGTGATAGAGAACCGCGGTATTGGAAAATTAATCTTAACACGGGTTGTGTGGGGATTGTGGACAAAACTAATATGTGAAATACAAAGTCATACATTTCGTATAGATACTTTTAAATATTAATCCTTTCAAATGAAAAATAAATCAAATGGTCAGTTCAATTGCCACGTAACACGATCCAGATATCGACTGAATGCACTTTATTACAAAATTAAATGCACAAACGCGTCTAAACCGAGTCGTTCAATTGATGGCTGGCACAATATATTGCACTCACAAAACAATCCAGTTACCCATTCGCGTAAATTTTACTGAATGCATGCCATTATTCTATCGCTGATTCATAGATGGTTCTGTGACTCATTGAATATTCTTGAATATTCTACTGCAGTGTTTAATGCATTCAGTCTATAAACCACAGTTCTTTATCTTTAATATCTTAATGGATAAAATGGCAAGAATAATAATGCAGTATCCAGTTTCATTCATGTCATTTGGTTTTATCTGAACAAAACCAAGTTTTTATCGTCTATTTTTCTATGCACTGAATTTTTTAGAGTAAGTATTTGCGGCTATGGATTTTAACTTAACAATATTTTCTAACGAAAAGTAAATCCTTGCATTGATTTAAAGACATAGGTTAAATATGGTTTTGTCTGGATCCGAAGAGCATAAGTCACTGTGGTAGTGGAACTCTTTGCGTTACTTTAGACTGCATTAAAATTTATTCAATGAAAAAAATACACCAGCAGAAATACGAAGAAACCTTCGAAGTTGTACTCGCGCACGAAGGATTCTATACCATTACATATAAAAACAGCAAAAAACGTGTTTGTTTGTTTTATGGTAGCCCCCCTAAAAATAAACTTTTATTCTGTTTAATAGTGTTTGTAGTGTTACCAGAAATACATCAACTGTAAAAAATCCGACTGTTTAACTATGACGGTTCCCGAGAAAGCCGGGTAACAGGCAGACAGCGAAGTCTCGGTAATAGGATCGCGTTTTTACCTTTTGGCACGGAACCTTAAAAACAAGAACAATATTAAAAACAAAAGTTACTGTTATGATGTCTTTACAAAATTCCAAAACAACAACAAAGCGTGGTCACGAAATAAGTTAAACCTTATTTGACTAAAGCTGACTTGTTGAGTAGAGATTACCGGCAAATCTCTTCCTTGATACCCTTAAGTAGGTGCTCGAGTACCTTCACTTGAGAGCACTTTGCTTCTCAGAATTATTCAAAGTATATCAAAGAACAAGCCATTTAAATTTTAAGCCATTAGAATAGGTTGAATCAGACAACGGCTGCTTACATTCTTAATCTAAGGATATTAGTTGAGCAAAGAAAGAGTATTTTTATATCCCAGTGTAATTTTAGATGGATTTCTCGAAATTTGATAACGGTATTAAAGTGTTTGAAGCAAAAAATATAATGAAATTATTTTTATAGACCTCCGGCGACTTCCGCATATAGACGATTAGCTAATGCCTACAGGATTTTCCAGGAATGAAGGCTCTAATTGGCTGTAATGTTTTCTGAGCCAATAGTCTGAAAGTTAGAACAGGACAGAAAAAGTAAAAAACATAAAACAAATCACAGGTAAAATTAAAGGGAAACCTTAAAAACAAAACTAAAAAGGACGATTATTACAATGAAATGTTTTACAAAACATTTATAAAAAGTTCCCTTTTGAATTTCAAACCATAAATAATACACGACAAGGAATGGAGGTCCAAAATAGAAACAAAGGTATCATCAAATAATTATATCAGCATTTAGTGAAAATTGGTTGACAAAAATGAATAATTGAATAAAATCACTTAGTCGCTTTGTTCAATTTCAAACACGACCACAAATTTAATGAAACTTTAGTAGTTCCACAGTACAGGCTAAGTAATTTCCGGGAACGAATAAAAACACCGTTAAAAACTACAATTGACCCACATTTGTTTCCACTGCGTCGATTAACTATTCGATTTAATATTCCAACTGAATTTCTCCTCTTTCCGAAGAAAATAAAGGTGATAAATATAGTTCGTAAATCGTTTTTCTTTACACCCCTTTGACAAAGTGGGTGTTTACCACACAGTAATTTTGATGCTATTTTTGTCTTTTGAATTCAAAGCAGTTATTTTCTTCCTTTCATAGACCTAAATATAAAAGCATTCCACCATGTACATTCAAGTAATGTTAGTAAAAAAACATTGAAAACATTTCGTAAGACCTTTTTTTAGCCTAGGGAAACCGATCGATTGGCCACAAAAAATAACAAAATAATAAACATTTGACGGTCAATCTAACACAATGAACAAATGTCACTAAACTTAACTTAAATCGAAAAGTAAACAAGGAAGTAAATGAAGTTCATTATCAGATAAATGAACGAGTAGTGAGTCATACCTGTTTCTCGTCAGAGCCATGTGGCCGTCTGTGAAGCAAGGGCGACGACCTATTCAGCCAGAACAAACAATCCCGAAACGTAGCAAAAGCCTTTACATCGCTACACGGATTTTTCGCCACAATCACACGGATTATTGTTTTTTTTTTCAACTTTTATTTTTTCAGTTTGTTTGGTTTGGTTGAAAAACGAATTTGAAATGTGGCTAAGAACTCTACTGGTGTACTTTTCTGTTTTTATAACTCGTTCTGTTATAACAACGGCTATTTGTGTAATGTTGGGTTTTGCGCGTTATGTACGATTTTATAACATTCAAAACCTTACGACTAAACAATAATAGATAAATTGTTAAAATATGAATGGAAATTGCGTATGTAGAAATAGTCGCTCTAAGAGCAATCACAGTTTATCGTGCTGTCGAAACTCTGTCTATGATTAAAAATGCTTCCTATTATATATTATGGCACTAACATTGTTAATGGCGAAACGTTGGTATACACCAACGTTTGTAATACTACAAACACCTCTCTCTACACGCGTTCGCATCACCTTTCCCTACACCTCGGGTATAACGAAGACGAAATTATCAGTGTATATCTAATTCATAGATATAATAATTATATATAGTCCATGATGACCAACCAGCAAATTTTCATGCTAACAATAATGTGCCAATTTTTTTATATAACGAAAACATCTTACTCAACATATTCATCTAATCAAAAAAGCGCAAAACCCAGCACACATAGACGAAATAGCAGTAAAACGCTGAACGAACAAACTTGGCACAATGGTATTTGTTGCTGCAGCGGCTAAAAGGTACAATGGTGAATGAAGGGTAGTTGGCGACACTCAGTCGGGCGTTCCGTGATCTTGTCGCTGCCGTGGATCTATGCCACTATGTGCATACGGTACGTCCGTAGGTTAACTTTGAAACAGGCACATTTTAACAGGGAAGTTAGGAATTTGTGAGTCTGTATGTTTGATGGGGCTGACATGGCTCTATATATATACCAAATTCCTGAAAAAAAATGTGTCTGAAAGAAAGGGATGGATCTGAAAGTAAAGTAAGTGTAGGGGCGCTCTTTTAATGAAGCTGTATATCGCTGCTGATTTTAGTAAAATTCAATTTTTCAATTTCTTGTAAACTATGTACATTTTAAATACGTATTTACAATTGATATAAGTCCAGAACCTGAAGATCATATCAAAACAAAAAAGGTCGAGTCATTTTACTACCTCAGACAATAATTCAAAATGCACATTTATTTTACTTTTTAAACAAAGTTCTGCAATTTAAATGTGGAACTTGACTCCTTAAGTACACAATTTCATGTAAAGTACATGTTTAATTTTATTTTTTGTGGCATTTTTTAAATAGGTTTCAAACGTTCCGATATTATATTGATTTTTAGTGAACGTCAATTTCAGAAAGATAAAAAAGACTTAAGTAGATTGATCATCAAACTTTATAATGAATCTTTAATAGTTTTATATTTTTATAGTACTTAAATTCTTTTAATAGACATCAAATTATCTAGACTAAACCTAAAAAGTGTAATAAAGATTTTCATCTATATTTTTTTGTCCAATAAAAGACTCAAACATAACACATAATTACTATTCTTGAAAAGGTATCCTATGCTTTAATTTTTTCGCGATAAGACTCGTTACGTTATAATATTATTCTTTAAAAATTTTGAATAATAAAAAAGATCTTACCCAAATATCGTACTTAACAATATTTAACCTACTGGCATTCTTCCCTCCACGCAGGGGTTGCACTCGCTATCGATTGAGTTAAACGCAAACAACACTGGTGGCATCAGACCAATCTAGACCGACTCGCGTCCATCCACGTACAACTGATCTCTTTAACCGCCTCTCTGACTCAAAGCAAACTTATTCAAGGACGATTGAATTTCTATCTGTTTATTCACAAACAATTTGCAGCAAAACCTTGCAAGTTCTATTTTAAATTAAACTAGCGAGCTGATCCAACTTTGTCCGGGTTTAGTGCAATTTTATTCCTTTGATTATATTCCCGTGGGAATTTTGATCCCAAACAAACCAATGAAAAACATAATAATCCTGTGTCTGAAATAACTTGCTTTTAACAACAAAAAATAATTGAGGATCAAGGAAATAACAACAGTATTTACTTCTTTTGAAGCTTATTTTTTGTATATGTATGTGACAGATTTCGGAATTCGTGCGTCGTTTCAAACACTCTATGAGCTAAAGGTCGCATGGAGACGAGTTTAACAATCACCGTTAATACACAAATCTTTAGCACTAATCTATACTAATATTATAAAGCTGAAGGGTTTGTTTGTTTGTTTGTTTGTTTGAACGCGCTAATCTCAGGTAGTTCCTGAGATTAGCGCGTTCAAACGACTCACGCTACGACCAATAGCGCAGAGTACCAGTGAAAAATGTTACAAAAACGAGGAAAAATTTCGCCCATTCTCTAATGTGACGCAAGCGAAGTTGCGTGAATCAGCTAGTAAAACCTAAAATCCATTTTCATTTAACGCCTAAGTATAAAAAATATATTTACTGAAATAAAACCCGATAAACTGTGTTTAATTTCAAGTGAATACGAATAAACGTTAGAAACTACTGCTTGCAATTTTCTCATATTCGTGATGTGCAAAAGATCAGGAAATGTGATGAGTATAAGATTAAGGAAAAGATTTATCTAGCTAATATCATTGTGTTGGGAAGACTTATGAGACATTAGTTATAATTACGGAAATATTAAGGCCGTTCTACGGCTTTCACGTGGCTATGTACGCCTTTTATAAGGATATATTATCATGGTTTTGGTTGACGACTGTAGGTCAACAGGGCAGAAAATATTAAAGGGAAAATATATTCTTTAAAAAAACTGAATAATCGCATGTTGAAAAGGGAAAACATAATGTATACTAAATAATGGACTACTTTTTTTTCACTTATTACTGTTCCATTGCTGGAGTCCTCCGCATCTGAGGGTGGGTTTAGGTCATGGCCTGGCCTGAAACCACCCTCTGGCCAGACCAAGTGCGAGTTGGAGACTTTGCATGCCCTCAAGAAACACGTTAAACAATGTCGAGGCATGCAAAGTTGCATCGTAATATTATTGTCCTTTACCGTTTAGATAAGTAACTTTTAACTTTATTTTAATGTTTTACGTACTTATTAACGAAATGTTAAATTGTATATTAGCGTAAAGTTAGAACTCTACGTTAACTACTCTACATGGACTCTACTATATTTGTAATCGAACAAAATATGGCAGTACCAAATAAATATACGTGTACATATTCTTGTACTGCACTTCGCTTGCACCAATATTTGTTTTATAAAGTAGATCTGCAGTTTCGCTCCCAGTTTGAAAGAACTCAATCAAAATTGGAATCCGTGTTTGTTATCGCAGACTCACGTAACTGAAGTGGTTGTAGGCATTCGTAGATATTCAGACGTAGCGCATGATGGCTGGAGGGCACGACCCTGTGCCCCACTGAACCACTGAGCCAGTTATAAAACTCAATCAAAGGGAATAGCTTGACATCGCTTCTAGCAGTCGAGACTAAATCAACATATTGCCGGCTTATATTAGATTTTGTATGCCTATTTGGTGTGGGTAAAATATCGAGCGTAGTACTTGTGTATCACAAAACTTATGTGAATGAAATATGGGAAGATTGTAAGGATTGTAACAAGTGTCGGTCTTTGGTGTCGGGCTATCCCTATCGGAACATGATTTTATGTATGTATATGTAGGTAAAATCATTACTAAATTCAATGTTTATACTTTTTTATACATAACACCTGTTGGTTCCGAAGGTATAGACTAAGTTGTAAACACATAGGGGTCGAAATACCGCTGACTTAATTATATATTTATGTAATAGAAGCGACTTATTGCATGATTCTAGATTCATGTCTCTAGACAGTATATCACAAACACTCGGACAACACAGGTAGTTTACATTTTTTTTATTGAAATAAAATATTTTTATTCTACCGTAAATACGCCGTATCTAACAAAGGAATAGACAACAACATCCACACTCAAACAAACTAAATTAATTTAAACGCTAGCCAGTTTGAAACAATAATTGAAAGCTATTGAAAGATCCTCAATAACTAACAAGACTAAACTTATATTGGAAACTGTCTTAAATAAAAGCCGGTATTAATAAACCACTGTCAAGTTGACAGGCTATGCTTTAGAGAAATTTTGTTAGTTAAAATAGAATGTCTGTAGCGCAATTCTCTACTGGTACTACTGGTGGATTTTTATGTATATTGAATCGTATTTGTTTTCGATAGATATATCGGAAACAAATACGTATATAAAAATCTGATCGCCGCCTCTTGCAGGAGCTTTTGCAGGACATTTTATACGTTAAAACCTCGATACTCAATAGTACTGGTTTTACAGAATCACACTACTGAAAACCGACGGATCTACCACCACCGACTATCGACCACTGGGTAGCTATCAAGGAATTTTGTTTGACATACTGATCAGCGCCTCTAGCGTGAGCCATATGAACTATTGTCGCAGTACATTTTTTACGTCAAACTTTGGATACTCGATTGAATTGGCTGTAGAGATTCGCTCTACTGTAACAAGATTTTCTACTACCGAGAGTCTGACACTTAAAATACACGTGCGAATTATTTCTTAAGGCAACCGCTAGGAGCGTTAAACAGATTTTGGCGCAATTCTCGATATTTAGCATTTTGTTGATAGTCGATACGCGACAATAATAGATAATCGCACCACTGAAAACCATAAGAATTGGCTGGTCTATTTTTTTTTTTAAAAGCATTATAGACTGACGAAAAGTCTATCCCTCATAAATATGTGTCCATACTATAATAGTCTCCATTATAAGTAAAGAAGTTTAGTAGATAAGTAATAAAACACTCGCTATGACGAAGCGGAACATTCCAGAAATGCCGACGGTACTCTAAGATGTTAGCGGTTCCCCGCCAACCATTTATGAGCATTTCTGACCAAATACCAGGTCGAACGTCGGACTTTTCTCAATCAATAATGCAATAACTTAAGATATTATATGACCTCTATACCATGAGAGCACGCGGCGACCTACTTACTCGAAGAATATTTAAATTGACATATATCGGAAGTCGAAACCCCTTGGAACCCTTATAATTTTGTAATGTCCATCCGTATGTCGTGATCGATATATTACGTATTAGGATGGGAAAGTTTTGGCGATGTGTTTGGAAATACGTTAAGGTACGTGCTACGTGTGTGGTAGACTCGATATACATGTAAAATAAATTTCTATGTTGTTATTCTGAGAAACTAATTTTGGACGAATATAGTTTTTAGGTTTATTCTCAGTTCAAGAGCTTTATTTTCAACAACAATAATAAAATTGTTGTGATGCTCTACATTTCCAAAAAAATATATATTACACGAACCATCTAGCGTCCATTCAAACTTGCTATACCGCGTTCAATCGATCACTAGCCATTTACTACGCAACAAAGGTCCACCTACATATTCAGAGTATCACTAGGAATTGACAGTTTTACCAACGTTGTCGCCAGCGTTAGCGAACTTCGACAAACTTTAACGACACGGATAGGGTTAGGTAGGACCGTACTCAGCTGTGGTTTTATTGCGTGTCTGACTTGTATTGTTTGCACCAAGTCAAGTGTAAATTAACACAATAAAATTTATTAGCTCGTTTGAAAGGAAATACATAAGATTGCTTTCACCTCCACCCGCCACAATACCACTAGGTGACTAACTTGAAAGTTATAAAACTTAATGTTCGAATAGGAACTTTCTATACGTCTGTTATTTTCGTGTATAAAAAAAGCAGTTTCCTTTTGCGGAAAGGCAGCGAATATGAGAGACTCTACAAAGTTTTCAATCACGCATAATACCTAGGCCTACAAAATACCTACACAAATGTGTGTGGAAACTAACGACAGTGTGTGTAGTGCATTTGTCTTTGCCTCTGTCTATAAAAAAATCACGAGTGTATAAACTTAACACATCAAAGAGAAAATTTCATTACTTTTATTACCTAGGTGCTAGATTAGGAAATAGTCAACAATTATTTACAAAACTTCAACGCAAGCGACGATGAAGAATGACGGAACATCATGATGTTTACTTCTATCGCGATAATCAAAGTTCATTCAAAATGCATTCGTAATATCAATCAAGTAAATGACAATAGCTATTATAGGAAGTATTAAAAGGCCAAAACTAATATTATCACGTACATAAAGATACACTTACTTAAGTTCAGTACAAAAGCTGTTAGCTATGTAAGTGGTGAGTTGGAACTCGTAGCACCTCGTAGTGTGCGGGCGTGCACTCGGTACGTGCGCTGAATTTTATCATCCCATTCAATCTTTGAGGGAAATGACGTGACGAAAACTAGAGCGTCAAAATAAACTTGAATGCGAATCAATATTAAAGTTACGTATGGGTGAAAGAACACGGAAACACCTCGACTACTATGGTATTATAGTTCAATAACCAAAGGAAGGAAGGGGTTGGGACATGCGTTGTGCACGTTGACCAAGTGCTGTTTGGGGACATTTGTATGCCTTCAAGAAACGTATTAAACAAATTTAAGGCACGCAAGGCGTTTAGAGTTTATCAGGCGCGATTAATAAATTACAACTGAAATATTTTTTTTTAATAACCCTACTTTTAGATGAAGCAGTAACAGTACCTGCTTTGTAATTACATAGTTATATAATAATAAGACTCTCCGCATAACAAAGTGCACATTCTAACCTACTTCTAACCTCAGCTTCCGGGTACATCCTTCAAAACGACTAGGTTTACAGCACTATAAACGTAAGTACACAAATATTCGCGTATTCAACAGAACAATGTAATATTACGGGTTACAGATGGGGAAAAATTTACGTAGCGGCCCTTCGGTCATCCTTTGTTCTCGTCCATAGATAAATAAATTACAATAGAGGTACATACACTCATTTTGCTATGAATACACGCGTAATAAATGAAACCGGCCGAGGGTATGCCACCTCCCATTTCTATGACAAAGGACACTACATTATTTGCAAGGGCCAAATTGCGTTGCTCGACTAAAATATGGCGGAATTAAACAGAGTAACTGATTAGTTTTCAATGTTGTATGACATGGTTAAGAAAACTAGGGCAGTGGGTGGCAACTTTTGTCATTAAACTATTAATATTTAGCTATTATACTGACCATCCGGTTGGACACGGGTCCAGGAGAGGGCTCCTCGTACTTGCAAAGTTTTCGTCCAACTCATTTCAACAAAAAGCTATAGCAGAATTATCAGTAATGCAGCTTTCTCTCGATATTTTCCTGCATCCTAAAGACAGAATTACTATCGGTCAAAGACTTTGTGCCTTAACCATAAAATACAGGCTTTTAGGTACTGCTTGAATCGGCACATTGCTACAGAATGTGCCAATATTCCTAGACGATAGCAAGCCATTAGGTGTATCATACGCTATGGTTAACCAACATTTAGTACAGGAACCGCCTAATCAACGGTTAACCACAACAGTCGTCAAATTATGACCCGAATTCCGATCAACTTCAGGTTAATCTAACAATTTTACCTACCACTCTATGAGATATTTTACTCTGAGATATTTCGGAGCTCCAAATATACATAATTATAATAGACATAAACCACACGAGGTTACAAACAAAACTGTTAATTAATTTAAAGTTTGTTTTGTTCTGAATAAACAATCCAGTTTAAAACATTAGCTCGGGAGAATGTAGATAATAACATTCTCATATTAAATTATTTTACAACATATTATATCATAAAATGAATGTAGACTCAATAAGGATTTCTTGCTTACCAATCAGGCTAAGTCGTGGTATTACTTATATTTGTTACTATAATTTTTCAGGACAATGTTTAGCACGAGTTCAAAACTACTTCTGTCAGACATTGTATCGTCAAGAAGGTACTCTAGTTGTAATTTATTATTGCTCCTAAAAGGTTACCATGGAGTCGAAAAGCGAGTCACAATCAATAGAAACGAAATAGAGAGTTAAAACAAAGGAGAAATCCGAAATTAACGGCGGCGCTTCAGGCTAGGGGCTTTTAATTAAACTCAGTACAATACGTGCAATTATAACAAACTTAAGTATTCAGACTGAATACGTCGTTTCGTAAAAGAGTCGTAGAAAAACGAATTTATGTTCTACGCGGGTTATTAAAGTAAAGAAAGGCCTATTTGAATGGACGGGATGAGTTTCTTAGCCGCCGTTATGCCGGAGATTCAAGCTATGTAAGGAACGTAAGAGACTGGCCGGTACTATAATATAATGGTGGGTCATTTAATGCGTAAACGTAACATCTTTTTACGCTATATTTGTCGTCTTGAATAAGGAAATTGTTAAGCTATGGGACACGTGACTTACTTTTTTACAAAATTGTATTTAGCTGGTATACCACTGTAATAATTCGATAATTCGAGCGTTTTTCTTTTAATCAGTGTCCGTGACAAACAAAAACAGTTAAAAGGTATTGTTTTACATTAAATAACATAGGAAAACCCCCATAGACGGACACAATGAACGAGTAGGAGAGGGTATTGTCACTGCACATGACAGCAGGATTAATGACCACAGAAAGGTAGAGCTCATGGGCTCGATAGAAACTACTCGATTCGAGCGAACGTGTACGATTAGAATCTACGAATTGAGGTATTCAAACAAGCATTTCTGATAATGAAATTGTCTGGCTTTATGCCAATATAATACCAATGTAATAAAACCATAACGAACACATAAATTGCATCGTTCACTGCTGTTTAACTGGATGCAAGCCACTGAAGCCACATAATCCATATCAGATATTTATTTGCCTATGAATGTGTAAACTCGCTGTATATTTGCCAGTCATCAAAACGAATACCATGAAACATCATTTATTATTGCTGCTTAGTGCAAGCTTAAACCAGAAAACCCGAAGATGCCGAGTCACAAAGTGATTGCATCTATCTATACGTATATAAAACCATCATACTATTTATACCTACTGCCTGTTGACGAAGTAACTTTATTTGTAGAAGTAAATAGTGCTTACAACGTAAAGTCTTATAATTTTCTCTTTCAATTTCAGCCGTACTCCCTGAGCTAACGATCTCATCAAAATGTGTTGATGACTATCTCTATGTGTAGGTACATACAGGATGGATGTGTAAAGTGTAGCGTTTTTCTCCCGACCGACTTTAGGGACCGTTAAAAATTCAAAGAACGAGCGCAGCGAGATTAGAGCTCTAGTTTGAAAGAGTAATTCTCCTGTCTATTGTAACAATGAAGCTGTCAAGTTTCACATGAAAAGCAATAAATCTGTGCAAGCCTTAACATTTACCTTCCACGACGCCGGAGAGAATGTTACGAATGAAAATAAATCGCTCCTAATTCAGAGCCAAATCGGCGAGATGAAATTGAAATTGAGATTGGGCTGTGTAATGGTGCTATATAGTGATCCGAACGAGCTCCTTGCTCTCGGCACGCCGTAGCGTAATTAATGCCCCGCCGGGAGAAAATTGCCACAAATCTGCACTTTCAATTTGTGCCATTGCTTAACGTCGGCAGGGGGTGGCGGGTTATAGATCGACGTAAGATGTCTAATCAGCAACTTGCCGATCTTAATGTAGATCTATGAACACCAATTATTCTAGATCAAGTAGGTGCGGTAGTGTTTTGTTAACTCAATTTGCAATTACCTATGTTTAATAGTAGCACAAAGCTCACTCTTTTAATTTTAATTACATGACGATTGTAGTCATTTCCGAACTTAAGTATAACTCTATTAATTATGATCTATATGTCGGCTTTTTAACTAAACGGAGTGGAATTTTTTGTAAGAATATATTTCAGTGTAGGTGTAGCATACCTCTAACTTAAATACCGAAATTATATTAATTAGGTAGATAAACTTGCGTAGGTAGATGTCATAATGAAAATCCGTCTTTAGCCTTGTTGGTCAAACTTCGGAACACGTTATAGTAGGTACTTACAATTTAGTTTAATTAATAAGTAGTGGTTCAGGTGGTGTAGGTAGGAACCTACTTAGGAACAAGTTATCAGCCATCTCTGAAACTAAATTGTTATAAAGGATGCGATCTAGATTCTGTGCTTTGACAAATAAAATTATATACCTACAATTAGTTTATTTACATACTTACATTTTATTAATGGATATTTGTTATTTTTTTTTAATTGGTCAATATCAAAGAATAATTACAATCGTCTGACTAAACTAAAACACTAAGTTAATGTTTGGTACATTGAATGAAATGCGTAGAGCCACAGGTAAACACAGACCAAAAAGTACTGTAGTAATTATTTTATCTCCTTCTAAGGTGTCTTCAACGAGTCAATAAAACTTAGTAATAATTATACTATTAGTGAGGCTTATTGACGTATCAAATATACAAGTAATTTGAGGAAACATTTTTTACAAAGATTAGATTAGATTTTTATTACGTACTAGAAGAAAACCTAGCAGGATAAAAGCTAAATTAGTGAGAAAATAGTTTACTATCAGGATTGTTGTGAATATCCGAACGTAAAATAAACCTAACCTAAAAATAGTGACAGATTACAGATGTTTTGATCTCTGACATTTCTGAGGTTATTTTTTAGCAAAATATCTAAGCTATTATTTGTAGACATATTTTAATAAAAGTGTGTCTTAAAACGGTTGAAATATGACTTCCGCACTGATTAGTGCTATAAAAAAGCTTCACATATCTATCGCGCCTCAAATAAGAGTGTTTTCTTCGAGTGTTGCAGTTGCGCCCTCAAACACAAATTTATCTATTACAAAAAAGCAATGGGATTTCCAGCCACAGTACACCAAGCCTCGTGAAGTGTGGATTGAGAATGTAGACACAGTGGAGGAGCAAAAGCTTGGACTATTCGAGTTACATCCTCTGGTTTTCGCCGCTCCTCCGCGGCTCGACTTGATTCATAAGAACGTTATTTGGCAGAGGAAAGTAAGATGGGTGTCGTGGGCTAACACGAAGACTAGAGCGGAAGTCCGTGGAGGTGGCAAGAAGCCCTGGCCGCAGAAGGGTTTGGGTCGAGCTCGTCACGGCTCTATCCGTTCTCCACTTTTCCGCGGCGGTGGTATCGCTCACGGCCCGCGCTCTGGTAAATCTCACTTCTTTATGTTACCCTTCCATATGAGGATACATGGGTTAACATCTACTCTGTCAGCAAAGCTTGCTCAAGATGACTTACATGTTGTGAAGGATCTAGAAATCCCAACAGATGAACCAGGATATTTAGAAGAGCTTATTGAAAAAAGAAATTGGGGTCCTTCAGTATTGATTGTTGATGAGTAAGTATAAAATTCTATATTTACTGGAAAACAGATGTCCATACATATTTTATTACTTAAATGGACCAATGTTTTTGTTTTTTTATCAAAACCATTACATTATATCCTCAAGTAGAACTTTATGGCATCAATGCGCAATTGGGATGTTATTGTAAACAGTTTAATACTATGTAATAATTCTACTTGTTTTGATTTCTTTAAAAATCACTTAACTAATCCTGATTTTTTTCCATTTTCAGCACTGATTATGCTCCAAGAAACCTAATAGCAGCTTCAGACAGCATGGGCCATGTGAATGTAATGCCTGTCTATGGTCTGAATGTGTACTCCATGTTGAAACACGACACTCTCATCCTAACACTAGCAGCTGCTGAGAGAATAGAAGAAAGAATATTACGCCTCCTTCACTCAGATACTAGAGATCAACAAAAAGCATTCAAATTAGACCAAGTGTAATAACAATAATTTCAAATGATGTCAGTTTAATTCATAAAGTTCTTATTAAATAGTGCACTATAAGAACTCTTTTTCTTTTTCTCATGGTATTTAAGAAAATAAGACCTTATATCATGATATAGTACATACATAATATCACGCCTTTTCCCATAGAGGTAGGCAGAAACCAAAGAATACCACTTGGTACAAACAAGCAGATGTAATGCCGTGAGGGGTGCCCTAGAAAGACATGATAAATTAATGGACTTTAATAAGAATTTTATGAATAAGGGTCTAAGTATAACAATCTAAACAAAATATATGCATTTTGGTTATGATAAATACTTTCAAATTTTGAGCATAAAATTCCATCCATATTAAGTTGACAAGAATGTTTTCTAAAATTTTGTTATGCTCCTAGCTATAAATACCCCTTAGTCTTACTTAAAAATAGTAGTATATAGAAATTAGAATACAAAACTACAAAAATAATAGTTATTTTATTAATAACCTTACATTAATTAATTACAATTAAGATCAATGTCAAGTTGATTAATGAAGACAATATATTTAATTAACTTTTATTGCAAATGAATGTCAGGATTTTGGAGCGGCCTCTTTGTCTCTGTGGGAATCTGGAGCCTGGAAAAAGTAAAAGATAGGATTATATTTTATAACTACAATAATTAGTCTTTATTTTGTAATAATAATAATTAAAAATCCAGACTGAGTTTATTACCATTGTTTTATAGAATCATAAAATAAGAGTAGATTAAAAAAAATCACGACTATGCTTCTGATTAAAATAATTGTTCAATCATAACGTTTGGAAAAGCCAGAGACTGACTTTCCTACCATCTTTTTAATACATTGTCCAAATACGTCAACTGCTATAAAAGACTTCTCTTTGTTTATGCCATGCTGCTCTCCTTAAACTAATCTCATTCAGCTTTATGCAGTGAAAGAAAAAATAAAGACCTCACCTTGCTTGCAACCTGCCTTGGCACATTCCCTGCCATTTTCTGCCTAATATTCCATCTCAGGTCTGACCAGTCATTCTCTCCAGGGACATTAGATTTGTACTTGCTCCACAATGAAGTGTACTGGTGGTATAATGTCACCGGGTCACATTTCTTTGTTGTTGGCTGTTTTGCTACTTTTATTACTGGAAATAAATAGAGAAACAATTATATTTTTAATATGTTTATTCAAATAATATATCACATTACAAAATACATACAAAAATCACCAAACTGTGAACCAGTTTATAAATTTAGATAATGTTTTATGAAATTTTACTTGAAATAATCAGGTTGCAATTTCAACTAATATGGTAACAGACTTTTAATACTGGTTTTTCTTTGAATATGATAATTATTCATTTTATAAAGCACAGTGGTAAAATTAACACAAACATAATACTTACAATTATTATTGGCAATATTTTCTGCTTTTTTGTTCTCTTTAACAGACTCCGACTTCTTTTCAACCCTAACACAAGAACATGCTCTCCGAAGTGGCTTATCCTGTACTTTCCGTTGGCCTAAATTTGGAGCTGAATGTATGTTCCTCACAGGTATACCTTTACGTGATTTCTGACATTCTCTTGTACATAGTAATGGTACTTTAGGGTCTTGTACCTTGGATTTAATTCGGGATGAGAATGTGCTGGCACTGTGTAATCTCTCAGGACCTTGAATTTCAATCTTCTCATGATTACTAGAGTTCTTCTGTTGAAGATCGTACTTTATTAACTTCTTTAAATCTGGAAATGTAAGTTGGTTAACTTATTGTTAGTTTTTTTTACACATATATATTATTATTATTTCACTAGTAGATAGATTTAGCAATGTTATAACATATTAAAGTAAGTAGGTACATAATTTAACGTAACAGAAATATCTTTAATTACCACGAACCTGTGATAAAATACTTCAGAACTTCTCCACTAATGTTATGAATACCAAGATTATTAAGATATCTCAACACCTCTCTCGCATCCAATTCGGATGTTACCTCATAATAATTAGCATCCATTTTTAATTTGCACCCAATTACTACTTTTTTAAATCAAAATATTATTGTTGAAAGACCGTTGCATCCAGTTCAACAACCTTCATTTTGAGTTGACTTTGACAGTTTTGACGTTTGACACTGACATAAACAAAGAAAAAATCATTCGTTTCTGCGCTTGACTCACATAGTTTTCGCAGCTAAAATCGACTAAACATATTTTTATAGACATCAATTATTTAATGATAGAATTTTAAGATTTTAACTCTCATAAGTTGATGTTTGCTAGTACACAACTTATGATTTACCACCCATTGATCTATTTTATTTATTTACTTAATGTCACATTAGACATGATAGGGTTATAATCCATTGACTCAATATTAGCCAATGACTTAGCTTTTCTTATCTTTCAGCTATATTCCGATTCTGAATAAAATAAGATTGATACATTATGAATAAAACGATTAATTTATACTTAGACGTAAAATTGTTTTTTTTTAATATAAACCACCGTTCCATTGTGCCGCGCCGTCGTTGTCGACTCTATGTGCTATATCTGATGCTGTCACTTTTTTACGAAGTGGGAAAACCCGTCTGAGCTTTGATGTGAAAATCAGAACAAACACTGTGTGTGTCTGTCAAATTATGATGTTGAACAAAAACAAAGCATTGGATTCATTTTCCTAGTGTTTACCTCTTAATTAATTGATGCAGCCATGTTTTGTAACCAAATTAAGTGTCAATGTTGATTGCGTAAGTATATAATATTAAGCGCTGATTGATTGATTTTAGGTTGTTGTTATAGTTTCATTTGTAAAATTTTTCGTGTAATATGTTATAGAGAAACATAGCAATATTATAGTAAAATGATATGTCACTGCTATTTTAAACGCAAAATGACGGCTTTCAATATTTACAATAAATTTTAATAATATTAATTTGGGTTAAATACTTGCCTAAAATTACAATAGCCAAATGCTGTAAAATATACATAGTTATTAATTTATGCCAGTAAGTGTGATTATTATTTTTTAAACATTTACTACACGCTAACGTTATCATTGACGGGTTAACCATAATAAATAATTTGATTACCAAATATGCGGAAAGAGCAATGAACGAAAGAATGATATCTGTTTTTATAAGGCGGGAAACAAATAAAAAATATACCTACATTTAATGAATAACGTTTATTCTGCGTACTTCTCGTAACATTTCACTGCTTATTGTCCTTACACTGTTCACGTAAAAAGCTAATCTGTATAGTTTTGTCTGAGAGCTAAAACACAATTAATTATATTTATATTACATACATATATAAATCATTTTTTTTATTCATATTTGTTGGTCATTGTCATATATAGGTATATTTTTATAAAGTTGATATATAATAATGATTGTGCTAATTACAGCAAAATATATGCAAACACTACAACTATTTATTTAATTTGCCGTAGGCATACACCTACTCGGTATTTACTTGAAGTTTGATAACACGGGCTCGGCTCGGCTCACCGTCCGATGTGAACAATCATTACCACTGCAGTGTTTGCTGCGATACGTACCATGGCAGCTAACTACGAAAACAATCCGGCCGTCGCGAATTTCGTGGAATATCTAAGAATACCGAGTGTCCAGCCGGATATCAATTATGGTAAGTTTCCAAACGATTATTTTGCTATCTTTTACCTAAAAAACGATACTCATATTGTTGTTGATTTTTAGTTTTTAAAAATTTTCCTCTTCTTATCTAATTTAAAAGTTTATTTTTATTTACATCTTTTACATAGGTGTATGTTTATCAATTAAAACAAGTTGATAAATTTGTATAACGATACGGTCAGCGTTTAATCCATAATTATCTTTACTTTCTTTCTACGCGACGTAAAGATACACAGATGACCTTGGATCGCCTCAGTTCATTGAATTTTAAATAACTTTTTTCTGCTTCGCTTTTGTATAAAGTTTAGTGACTCATTCAGGTTTTAAATATTGCGCTGCGTACACTTCTTTATTATTATTTGTTGTTATTTTGTAAAAAAATTCAAGATTAAAATTGAAATTGCTGACGAAAATATTAGCTTAGTACAGGGTGCGTAAATTTTTACTGAAAAGAAAACATAATCTCAAAAATGCAAAACGTACATTAAATTCTAATTTGGAGATAGGTAGGTACATTGTTTGTTATTAATTATTTTAGAATTGTCTTTTGTCAGAGGATGGGTAGGTACCTGGCATGTACTCATGTGCTGCAGAAATATAAACAGTAATCAGGATACGGCACATCAATAAATTGGAACTCGCAATTGACACTACTCCCTACGCGTCGCAATTGGATCTCACGTTAAATACTTAGGTCCTACAGATTGTGCGAAATACGACTTGGTATACTCAGAATTGTTCTATTTCGTAGATGTTTATTTATGTAGGTACTACGTCTACTTTTGCACGATTGCCGGCGAGGATGTACATTTTACTGCTGCATAAAATATGCACCTACTAAAAGTACTTTCCTTTTTTTTTACTCAATTTTTTCCTAACCATACGGTGTCAGGTATTCACAATAATGCCGAGGTCACACACTCAATCAACTTCATACTTGAACATATTCCTAAAAAAACCTAATTCGACGATTTATTAACGTTACAGACGACTGTGTGGCATTCTTAAAAAAACAGGCTAATGGACTCGGCCTTGGCTTGAAGGTATATGAATTGGTACCACGCAAACCCATAGTGGTTATAACATGGGCCGGCAAAGATCAATCGTTGCCGTCAATCTTGTTGAACTCTCATATGGATGTCGTGCCCGTCTTCGAAGTAAGTACAATAAAATAATATCTACGTAAATATTAAGAAAAGATAAGATATCTCGTCTAGATATACACGTGTATTATGTAAAGGATCAACTGTGATAAAATATTATAATAATGTAGGTAAAGGTGACATTTAATTTTAATAGACACAGGTAAAATACGAGTTTACTCCAGTTATAGCGGTTTACAATCAGAGTCAGACAATCCTTAATTAATTAATAGGCAGTTAGTATTGCTAAATTTTTGATGCGACTATATTTAGACAAACTTTATCCGTTGTAACCCCGTAAAATTGTACCAGTCTTTTGTAAACCTGCTTACGTGCTTAGAATTTTTATTTAACTGGCACCCGAATGACCGATGTTCATAAAAATTAACATCAAAGCTGAGTAATAACTCGTAAACAAGCTCATTATTAAATGAGTCTTATAGCTATTATATCAAAGACATTTTACCTATAACTAAGTACGTCCTGTTTCGGAAAACATGTATTTCCACTTTCTCGAAAGCAAGAAACGACCCGTTAAACTTGATTTCGACAAAGTACTTGCACCTAATATGATTCGGCATAAACAGTTTATGCCGTAACAGAAACGTATTAAAATGTGTCATATATTGAGTACTTTAAATAGTTTTTGTCGCTGTAGTAATCTAGATCCCGTCATAGGCTGTACGAGTATGTTTTCTTGTCGATTGTCCTAGGGGAGCTCAATGAGTAACTTCCTTCGATAGGGATCATGCCGCGTAACTAGTTACATAGGTACATCTAAACTCATATGAGACCCTTGTCTTTGTGCTACGCAGTTTTTTCATGTAGAATATTAGATACAACTAGCTGACCCGCGCAACTTCGCTTGCGTCACAAAAGAGAATGAGTCAGAATTTTCCCCGTTTTTGAAACATTTTTCGTTGCTACTCCGCTCCTTATAACCGTAGCGTGATGATATATAGCCTATAGCCTTCCTCGATAAATGGGCTATCTAACACTGAAAGAATTTTTCAAATCGGACCAGTAGGTTCTGACATTAGCGCGTTCAAACAAACAAACAAAGAAACAAACTCTTCAGCTTTATAATATTAGTAAGCACCCGTAAAGTAATAGGGGATGTATTAAATAATGGTGAACGGTTTACCGCGCAGGTACAGTTGTTTCGGAAATGGTACCAATGATATACAGAAAGTATCACTCTCTCATTTCTACCTTTATTTACAGAACAGTTGGACTTACCCTCCATTCAGTGGGCACATCGATAAAGATGGCAAAATCTTCGCCCGTGGTTCGCAAGACATGAAATGTGTCGGTATTCAGTACCTCGAGGCTGTAAGAAAGCTTCAAAAGGCTGGAGTGCAATTAAAAAGGACCTTGCACATTTGCTTTGTGCCGGGTAAGTTATAATTTAATACCGGTAAACATTATTACAACGGCCAAGTAATGTAATAGCATGTTAGGTCCAATTTCGTGCTAGCTATGGGAACAATTATGGGACCTTGTAGCTTTCTTGGAAAGGCGAACGGCAGGTTTATATGAAGAATTCGTACAGCTTATAAAATGTCATGTTTAGGTTTACTTTTTGTTTTAATTGGTAGCTAATATGATAGACAAGCTTATTTTAAAATTCTTATATTTTTAAAAGTTGGGAGGTAAAAGTTATGTCCATTTTTAGAAGCCCCGATAGTTCGCTAAATTGCTCAGATGCTGTCAAAACCACAATTCAAAACAACAGCAAATTGGCGGATGCGTAGACGTCAGACGAAAAGTGACGTCTCATGAGATTTTCTTTCTCTTTAGTTGTCAACAAATGTAAGCAATGGACCAAAAATTATTATTTAAATAAACAAATACTTTCTAATTAATCCGGACTTCTAAAAATAATACTCCTAAATAAAAATAAGTGACTTAGTCCCCTTAATAAGTGGTACAAATTCTGTTACGAAACAACACAAACTTTAAGCTGTACGAAATCTGCCGATCTCCTTTCTTGCTTATCTAAAAGTTTTTGCTGCACACAAGGCGATTGTATTACGTCAAAAAGTTGTAATGTACCTATGGTTTTTCTGCAATAAATGGCTTTTTATTGACATTTTATTTGATACCAATGGCAAAATTAAAAATAATGGATCTAGGTAAAGAACTACGGAGTTACCTTCTAACTAAAGGGTATCTTTTTAATCGTCTCTTGTAAATCTGGATTACTATTCCGTTCTGAGCTCATGATATGTCTGTAACTTGACTCACATCCACCCTGCTGTACTTACTCTATAATAATAGTAAACATCGCGATTCCTGCATTTTATCTTTAATTTTAGATGAAGAAATCGGTGGCCATGATGGTATGGAAAAGTTCGTACACACTAAAGATTTCAAAGACCTTAACGTAGGTTTCGCTTTGGACGAAGGAATGGCCAGTCCCAATGAGGAATTTATTCTCTTCAACGGTGAACGGAGCATTTGGCGTAAGTACTTACTTTTATGAACATGAACCCACATATGAGAATTCAAAAGTATTTTTTTGTACCTCAAAAGATTCTTGGTAGCACTTTAAATACAAAATATTGTCTTGGTATATTGATTGTCTTTGCATTCGTACACTTGCAATATATTTATATACATTTTGCTTTTTGCAACAGAAATTCACGTGCACTGCACAGGCCAGCCTGGTCATGGCTCCCTACTGCTTCCAAATAATGCAGGTGAAAAGGTAGGCACACCAAAATACTAACAATATAAAAAAAATATTATTCCTTAAATTATCTGTAATTGTGTCATGTTGGTTAAAAAGTTGTTGTTTAAAGCTCTTGTTTATTTTTCATTTCAGTTGAGATTCATAATAGATAAGTTCATGGATTTGAGAGCCGAGCAGAAAAAGATTTTGGACAGTGATCCTAAATTGACAATTGGAGACGTGACTACGATCAACTTAACTCAAATATACGTAAGTGTATCCCACGGTAGCAGTAAGTGCACATACCTATCTTAATTTTTAAAATTATTAAAATTGAATATAAAATATGTATCTATTAATTATTATTTATTTAGCCTTACTTTATTTTCAAGCTGTCCACTAAATAAGAAAGTGGTAAGTGGGCTAAATTATTAGTTGAAAATGGGAATTTGAACGAAATAACTAAGTAATAATATTATTATATTTATAATTTTGTCTTTTTTATATTATATATTTCTACTTTAAACACTGATAATATATTAAGCTCAGTTTTATTACTTCAGGGCGGAGTCCAATCCAATGTTGTTCCGGAAAAGTTGACTGCAGTCTTTGATATGCGTTTAGCGGTCACCGTTAGTCATGAAGAATTTGAGAGGAAGGTACTTATATTTACTATTTTTTCCACTGTATAAAATAAATTATTTACTTAAGTTGATTGCTTTGAAATGTATGTCTACTAATAAATTAAAAACAGTAAAAAAACATTATTTTGCATGGCACCTGTAATGTAATCAGTTTTAATAATTCACCTCTAAAATAAGTAAAAATCGTTACCTATATTATTTTAAATGTTATTAAATAAATCGTTTGCTTGTTTCACAGATCAACCAATGGTGCAAAGAGGCAGGTGAAGGCGTAACCATCGAGTTTGAGCAACGAAACCCGTGCGTCCCTTGCACTAAACTTGACGAGACCAATCCCTACTGGATCGCTTTCAAAGCAGCAGCTGATGAACTGTAAGTTACCAACACTATCGTTATAGGAACTGGAAGTGAACTAAATCACTCACTTCCGGTCAAAACAATGTTTAATACATCATTATTCCCACGTAAAAATGTAGTACCTAAGTAGTATCTTGGTAATATGCAACAACATAATTATTTTACCTGTTATTCGTAAGGTAGGTTATCTTTCATTTATCCTCGTAGATCCATCAGAAATTACGTAATCGCATTGATAATAATTATAATGAGAAATGTTGTTAAGATAACAATTACCTATGGTAGACAATGACATGATTTTATGATACATTTACTTTATTATTTACTGTTTTAAGAAAGATTTCTAAACTTTAACTAAGATATCTTTTCATTCACAGAAAACTAAAGCTGGACTGCAGAATTTTCCCAGGAGGCACTGACAGCAGATATGTCCGCAATGTCGGCATTCCCGCGCTCGGCTTCTCTCCAATGAACCACACGCCTGTGCTTCTCCACGATCATGATGAGTTCCTCGACGCCGAAATATTCCTCAAGGGCATCGATATTTACGTGAAACTCATTACGTCTGTCACTAACGTTTAAAACGGTTGTGCATTTACAAATTGCGATATTTTTCATTACTATAAAATTAAATGTTAGGTGTAATAAATACTAAAATAATAATAATCTTCCTTGCATGCTGACTCTAAGAGTAGACGACTGATTTTTTATTATACTTAGCGGTCTACCGTCTGTGCCTTTTAGAAAAAAAAACTGCATTTATTTTTTAATATTTCAATAAGTTGTAAGCGACAGCATTTATTATTTGCAAAATTTTACCTTCATTCTATAAACAAATCTGAAATTAACAGATTCCTAATATAATATGCAATCTGACTTCATTGTAATAATTAGAACGCAGTCCTCTCCCATATAGGTACGAATATATTTTTCTATCTACTCTTCTACGGAAGAGCGAAATGAGAAAGGTGGAATTTAATTAATTGTATGTAGAAAGGGAGTAACGACGTTAATAGACATATCCCATAGTGTTAAGGAAAACATTAATCACTGGTAGTAAATAATACATTTATATTTTACCGACCGTACATATTGCGTACATAATATTTTTTGTTTTAATTTATTTAAGTAAATTATATGTTAAACGTTACCAATGTGTTTATTAATTTGTTACTATTTATTGTAATATCGTTTATCAAATAATAATGATTATTGAATAGTCCGGTAAGTTCGTTACAAATGGTCGTTAATTTTGTGACCTATTAATGTCGTTAACTGATAACGTGTCACGTTCTGGGTGCTATGGCCATCTATGTCAAACCAGCAGTTTACTAAAAAAAGAATAATCTTTATGACTCTGACACAATTTATTTAATTACTTATGTATTTTATAATTAACACTGTTATTAGTATTATGACGTTATTACTTCTTGATTTATTTGTTCTAAATATTATTTTTCTGTATTGTGCCATCTAGTGGTACTTATATTATTTTAATCAAAATAAAAACATAATAATCATTTGTCGTTTTTCTCTCATAGATTATTCTGATACCAGACGATAAACATGATTCTTAACATATAATATAGTTAGAGTGACTGCAAATGAGACCGATTATCTTTTCGAAATAAGAAAGAACTTTCTGCGAGAACTAAGAACTTCTCTCTCGAATTCACGCTTTATCACTTAGTTAATTGAGCGATATTCGGTTGATTTGCTGGTAGCCTGAAAATAAGCAGAAACTAATAAATCGTATGATGATTGATGAGAACCGAGCATCATTCATTTATTTTATCAGTCTATGTTGTGTTTTTAATCTGTGCTAGCATTTCAATCGCGTGAACGTGTTCTTCATTCATTCATTCATTCTATTAACTGACAGCAAAAGCAACTCAGCTGTCACGCATTGGAGATCTGCGATTTCGATGATTTTTCGCAATGTTCACAATATACACAAATCATTAATAAAAACATGAATAAAATTTGTAGAATATGCCTTGAAGAAGGCGTTCTATCGTCAGTATTTACGAAAAACTACAATATAGCACTATGCGATATGATAGAATATTGTTGTAATATAAAGGTAAATAATAAATAATAGGTATAGTATTTTGTTTACCATAGAAATTTTTCGGAATATTTGAAAGAAAAGTTATTTGTATATTTATTTTCCAGATAAGTAAAGACGATGGTTTACCAGAGCAAATGTGTAGTAATTGTATTTATAAGTTGGGTGTAGCATATCATTTCAAACAGACTTGTGAGAGTGCAGATATAAGACTGAGACAATATTTAGGGCTTCGTACTCCTAGCAAGTAAGTTCCTTTACCCTGATAAACAATATTATATTTCTGAATACTACTGTTATTTCTAAACAACAACTTCTTCCAACTGCTAGCTGGTGTTTAAATAAATGCTTTATGGTTTCCTTTTTCAGATATAATGATGCAAGTGTTGCAACTGACCCAATAGTATGTATTCCACAGATTTAAAAACTTTAGAAACTAAACAAACTTTAGAGATTATATAAGTATATAGTTTAATTTTATTTAATCTTAGCTCATACATTTGGTAACTATCATAAAAACAAGAATTTATTGTTGTTTACACTTCCTATTATTTTCAGGTTCCTACCCATGCAACAATAATTAAGAAATGGTAAGACTGTTAAAAAGAAGTATTTAAATTAATAAAGATTATAAAATACTGTGGCCCAAGCTTGTAAGAATAAATATATTGTAGAAGCTGCTTAATTATTGCAGTATGGAATAAATATATTGTCTTTTACAGTAAATGTAAGCAGACTGAACAGAAAACAAGCACAAATTATAAAAGAAAACCAGAAAATGAGAAATTAAAAAGAGGTCCTAAACCTAAGCCTAAACAAGTGCACAATTGTTATCAGTGTGACAAGCAGTTCAGATGTCAAGCACAACTTGAAATGCATGTTCGGTAAGTTGGTACTCTTAAATTCAAAGTTCCCTGTGTAACTACCGTTTTCAACTTAAACATTCACCCACTCATTCATAAACACACTATAAACCTATTTTAGTTAAAATGCTACTAGAATATGTTTGCTCTTTTTCATTTCGCTAAGGAGTGAAAGAAACAAAACACTTTCTTATCTCCATGTATTTTTAGGCGCTTAACACACTGCCCCGCACCACGCAGCGTAGCGCGTGAATGCGTGTTCGAACGTTGCTTGTAAGTATCTCCGTTTGTATGGAAAACACGCACAGTCTAACACACAGAAAATGCATCCACGCGCGTTCATGCGGATCACGCGCATACACGCGTGTTTCCATACAAACGGAGATACTTACAAGCAACGTTCGAACACGCATTCACGCGCTACGCTGCGTGGTGCGGGGCAGTGTGTTAAGCGCCTTATGAATAAGAGGGTTAGACTATTAAGTTTCATATTTATATTTCTAGGTTTCCTGCTACCTGACATTTGCTGTATAGTGTAATTACTGAATATATTTTTTTAATTTCTAGGACCCACACTGGTGACAAGCCATATGTATGCATGTATTGTCCAAGACGGTTTACTCAGAAGCATAATCTCACTATTCATGTCAGGATACATACTGGAGAAAAACCATTTCAGTGTGAAGTTTGCAGGTATCAAGTTTTTTTTTTGCCAATCTCCATTATAATAGATTACCACAGAAAGTTTCTATGGATCTGAAACAGTGGTATGGCATGCTGCACAGTGATGCTGATGTGCATAGAGAAGACTATAATTTTATTATAGTGTTTCTTTGTGATATGCAGTTGACAGTACACCAACCCAGATTGGTGAAAGAAGTAAGCTTTGTCCTGAGAGTAAAAAAAAATGCATGCCAAATGCATTGAGATATTAGATTTAAGAGTTACAAAGTGCAATATTACTTGCAAATAGATTAACTATATCAAAATCTATAAAGTGCTTATTACAGTTGATTGAGAATGTTTACTGTTTCAGTAAGAGATTTTCTGCTCAAGGAAATCTTCATGCTCATCTCAAAATACACACAGGACAGAGAGACCATGTAAGTAAATATAGTGTTTCCTATTACTTACCATAAAAACTATATGTCAATAGTGTCTAACTTATTTAACTTACCTATGTTCAACTTGTCGTATTATAATTAATCTTATTTCCAGGTTTGTACTTTATGCAACAAATCATTCATAACTTCAAGTGAGTTAACTCGGCACATGAGCAAGCATAGAGGAGTCAAGAACTTCAAATGTGATTTGTGTGGATCTGCCTACATACATGCTAGAGATCTAGTAAGTATCAAAACTATATACCGCTTGTATCCTTATTCATTATAATAAATTAGTTTTGCCATAGATCTATTCAGACACAGGGATAATCATCATGTTGCACAATTATGACTCAATACATTTTTGAAATATTAAAGCAGGAGTAAGGGGGCTCTATGTATGGGCTTCGGCTCCACGCACGCCTTACTTTACAAATAATATGGTTGCTATGGAAGAAAAATAAAGTGTAACACATTTGTAATATATTTCTGCTTGTTTCAGAAACTCCACAAACTAAAAAAGCATCAAATAGTGCCACAAAATCCAAAAATGCAGAATGAAGGTTTCAACAACAGTAGTAACATAGACATAATAGGTATAGATGTAGGAAAAGATCCTCCAATGCCAATGAAAGATGTCAACCACCTTATTCCTCACCTAATAGAAGAGAAACCACAGCCGAGCTTGCCAGTCATACCTGAGAGTAACCAACCACTGTTGACATACGATCATAAGCCCAAAGAAATGTACCATCAGTATCCTAGCAAGGTTTTTGACACACATAGCTGTGCTATTTGTGGGGAAGGATTTGACTATGTTACTGCTCTAGCTCACCACTACTTGCATAGACATAAAGATCATGAGACTGTACAGTCAAAGCCCTTTGGTTTACCACAATGAAACAAAATTAATTGTAGTCAACAGCCATCTATTTTACACATCTATCGGACTTTTGTAGGAATCAAAACATCATTGGGTGTTAATATGATGATTTTATGACAGTATTATTATCTGTAATAACACTTCCAAAATAAATATATTATTTATAACAAAGATTTGTATTCATTTACAGTTACTAGTTACAGAACTAAATAATAATGTCTATTGATTTAACGGACTGGGACCCATGGTTCCAAGATGTCGCCGATCTTTTTGCGTTCTGAAAACAGAAAAAGAATTTACAAATTACTTTTTTATAATCATATACCTAGAAGATTTGTGCTAGAGTTAAGAAGGAACTTATTGATTGAAGATTGTTCTTAGTAAAACTAAAAGCAATTCACTAATTTGGAAACCAAGATTAATACAATGTTGTGAATATTTCTAAGGGTGTAAATTTCATAACAAATATCAAAATAAATTATTTTGATGTTTTTAAAATATTACATCATAATTATTTCATTTTTCATCCTCATGTAAGATACTCTGAATTCTTCATGTCAATAAAACTCATTGCCCAGTTCACACAACTAACCTGGGGTAGGGAAATCCTCAGGATGTAGTTCAACATAGTGCCTGAGCACAGCATCTTTCTCAGCTAGGTATTCATCTCGCTTCTTTTGTACCATTGTCAAGATTCCAGTAAGCCCACCAGCAGCAATTATGTGTTTCTGAATACCTAAAAATAATTAGACACTTTATAACCATGGCTCGGTTAACTATATTATTCACAAAAAAACGAAATACATTTTGACGTAAAACGCAGCGCAAGTGTAAACAAATATTCTAGTAGTTACCATAACCCTAAAATCTGTTACTACTATTGATATACTGCTTCTGTATCACTCATCGCGTTTATAAAAACATGTACTTTCAATTAATGTTTGTGCAAAGATGTAGCTTATTGTTACTGCTTGTTTTGAATGTTATTGTTATGTAATTTCTACTAACCACTGAACGGAGGACGTCTGGTTTGGAAATTGACAAAAGTCGCACCAGCTACTCCAAGACTTATACCAATAAATTCGGGCCAGAACTTGTTCAATGCGGGAGTTTCCCTTCCTGTATTTCCTAATTTCAGGAGCTCTATCGCTGATAGTTGCGAAGACATTTTAAATAAATGTCGATCTCCTACTAGAATCGCACAAATATGAGGGCCAGAACTCGATCTAGATTTGACAATGACACTTGACAGTCATGACAGTTAATTTATAAACTAAAGACCGTAGAGGAGAGACAATATAAAAATTCATTAGTGAAGTTACTAATTAATTATATACACACGTACATAATATCACGCCTTTTTCTTTTTAGGGGTAGGTAGACCAAAGAACTGAATAATAAAGCAATCAATTATTGATTACATAACTCTATCACATGCTGACTACCGCTAACTGTACTCAGAAACCGGGCCCTAGTAGTTTACTTCATAGTGCGAGTTCGACAGCTAATATGAGTGCCTATAATTTTAAGACTTGCCTCTCTAAGTCCGAGGAGGTTTTGAATTATTAGAAGCTTTGTAGACATAATACCTATATCTAAAAATAATCCTTATGACATATAGGGCATCTCTATTTTGCGACTTTTAGTGACAGGCTAGAAGAGACAACTGACATTTGACATGACAGTATCTATAACCTATCTTTTTGTGGTGTAAACGTGAGGTTATTGTTTACGAATCGTTTAAACTTCTATCTAAAGAGTTTCCGTAAAATAATAAGAAGTACGCAATATGGTAAGTATTGTTCAGATTGTTTCATTTTATTCTTCTGGTTCTTACCTTAAATTATTTTTTAAATAACATGGTTGTTTGATTTATGTTGTTTTAGGGGAAGCAACGTAAAACTCGAAAAATTGTGGAAAGAAAATTTGCCAAGATGAAGAAGCTGATAAGTCTCAGTGACAGTAGAATAAAACCTGCGGATAGAGTAGAACCCAAGAAGAAAAAAATAGATCCACATGAACTAAAAATAAGAGAAGCTCCACAAGCCAGCTCAGCTTTATTCTTTCAATATAACACACAGTTGGGGCCGCCTTACCATGTTTTGGTAGATACCAACTTTATTAACTTCTCAATAAAAAACAAACTAGATATAGTGCAAAGTATGATGGATTGTTTGTATGCTAAATGTATACCGTATATAACAGACTGTGTGTTGGCTGAGTTAGAGAAGCTTGGACGAAAATATCGTGTTGCGTTAAGGATTATCAAAGACCCACGTTTTGAAAGGATCACTTGTCTACACAAGGGCACTTATGCTGATGACTGCATTGTACAAAGGGTGACACAACACAAATGCTACATAGTTGCTACCAATGACAAAGATTTAAAAAGAAGAATTAGAAAAATCCCTGGAGTACCCATTATGTATGTAGCAGAACATAAATACACTATTGAAAGGATGCCTGATGCTTATGGTGCTCCGAAAGGAGCGATTTAGGGTTAAGATTGATTAAATAAATTAAAATATTCTTAAATACTGTATTTTGTTTTTTTTAAGCTACACAAATTATTTCTTAAGACATCTGATATTATTTGAATAAAAAGGCCAGCTTGTAAGTTCTCACTATGTAAAACAATCTTACTGATACATGGTTACAACATTTCACAAGAGCAGAATACAAATTTTACAATGATTATGTATGTATGAATTAGTTGCACTATATTTTAATCTATAGGTTACTAGCTGACCCGCGCAACTTCGCTTGCGTCACATATTACGCTATGTTTTTGTAACACTTTTTACTGTTACCTACTCTGCTCCTATTGGTCGTAGCGTGATGATATAAAATATGCTTTTTTTTCACGAAAAATATTCTCAAAAATATTTATATCTCATAGCCCCCTTACGCACTAGCGGTTAACCGCGGGAGCGGCTAGCCGCGCGGTTACAGTTGCCTGACAAAATTGTTGGCGGTTATGTTGCGGTTCACAGGCGGTTGTATATTAAACTATAACCGCGCGGCTAGCCGCTCCCGCGGTTAACCGCTAGTGCGTAAGGGGGCTTAGTATAACGAAGTCGCGCTAAGACATATCCGCCATTAAAACAGTTGCCATGGCAACGTAATTTTGTTAATTCAATGTCATTATAATATTGATATTTCGCGACTTCGTTGAATTTTCTGAATTTTCCCGGGAAACGCGTCATTTTCCCGGGGTAAAAAGTAGCCTATGTCCTTTCTCGGGTATCAAAATATCTCCATACCAAATTTCATGCAAATTGATTCAGTAGTTTAGACGTGATTGAGTAGCAGACAGACAGACAGACAGACAGAGTTACTTTCGCATTTATAATATTAGTATGGATAGGTCTATAATCTATAGGTTGTTAATATTATTACCATTACTCCTATGACTTAAACATATATTTTCAGTCATAAGTTATCTTTTTCAGCTTACAGTGCAGTTGTTTACATTCAAGTCTCTTTCCGCTGTATTTCATTGCAGATTGCTATACATTTAATACATAAAAGGGCTAATATGGACACAAAGGGTCACATAAGTGTAATAAACATTTTTGTCATAAAGTCACTTATTATTATAGACATTTAATTTAAAACAATTTTGCAAGCACACAACTTGTCAAAATGATCATGTTCATCCACTACAGAACTCATACATATTCCTTGCCACAAAAGTTTTCATGTCCAAAACATAGTTCATCATTATTATTGTATCTTCCCACAAAATTCAAGTTCACTATCAATGTCTATGAAGCACTTGTTCCATACTTATTTCGTTAAGACATAATACTAAATGGTTGTGTTCATAGCACTTGGAGATCCAACTACGTCGATGATTTCACCCACTGGCTTAGACTCACTGTCTGCTACCGAGTTGCAGATAGATGGCGGGATTGTGAGAGTCTGAAACAAATATTACATAATTAGTATGAGTTAGTATCACTATTCAAAGGTGTATAATGAAGTTGCTTTAAAAATAAAAAATGTGAATAGTTAAAAAGAAATATTCAGCCCTAACTCTAATGATATAGTGACTGTTAGCTAGAAAAATAATTATAGGACTTCATACATTCTTCTCTTAAAACGGACGAATAGCAGACTACGCAGTTTTACACTTATTACACTATTTATCAATTAAAACGACAAAGAATTTATATATCAATATTAAGTTAAAGAATACTAACCTTCCCAGGATTGAGAGCCTCATATTGATGACGTAGAGCTTGCAGTTCAAACTCGCATGATGCCAGTGCATTCTTCAAGTCTAGAGCCAACGCGAGATCCGAGCGCAACTCATTGAAATGCTTGCAAATCGCCTCAGTAGGTGTAGGAGCAATATCTGTAAGCAAAAATATTATGAAAAGATTGATTTCGATTGCAACCAAGTTATCCAGGAACTTGTAAAAATATATCATCTATTATGTGCAGTAATATGAATAACGTACCAATATTCATAAGACGAAGCTCCTGTTCTATGGCCTTGGTCTTCCTCTGTCCTACTCCAGGCGGCAGTTTCATACGCTGAGATCGCAGCCACACGCCAGTACCGCGAGCTTCGGGGAACTTTATACCAGACCATTCTACAGTCTGCAAAAGAATACAATCATTTGTTTATTGGTATTGCAATGTAGGCTAATATAAAGTGCCTTGCAAATTTTTCGTCGACATCCTTGCCGTAGCGCAGTGTACGGATTCCAACAGAACAATAAAATTATTTATGCAATCCACAAATAGTAGTTTGAGTTCTCATTATACTTTGTGGCATACTTAGTTTGTTTTATGAAAAAGTCCAAGCAACATAGTCACACAACACTTTTGGTACTATCTATTTGTATAAGATATACATAAAGATCTAACTAAAACATGTAGTGTATTCGAAAATCAAGAATTAAACATAAGGTATACTTACAACACTCTCCACAGTGCGCATAGGTCTTTGTTGAGCCGTAAGCTTCTTCTTATGCAGCTTCCTGTCATGGCGCCTCGCGATACTAGACGCATTGTTCGAAGGAGTACTAGTCCCTTCGTTATTGTTAGTAACTTGATTGACCGGCTGTAAGTTGCCGCTGTCTGCACGAGATATAAGTTTCTGTAAATCTTGAGTCTTTCTTTCCCTTTCACGTTTCCTTGCTTCGATTTTCTTCAGTTCTGTGAGTAGCATTTGTTCTTCATCAATCTGGTGAAAGAAAAAACATTTTCGTTACAAATATTGTGTATAGTGATTAAAATGTTTAAGAGTTATTTTCACAAGAAATGAATAACAGTAGGTAGGTCCATCAGATTGTGTATTTTTTATGTCCTATTGACAAAGTCATTGTGACAACACCAATACATAGTGAGATAATGCACGAAACCAGCTCATAAGGTAACTGACACTTCAGAAGTGGTTTAACCAGGGCTTACTATAATTATGTTTTGAATAAAGATATTTACCTGTTCCTGAGTTCTATCAAAGAGTCTTCTAAGTTGTTCCTTCCTCTTCCTTTCATGTTCGGCATCATAGTGATAAATACGCTTTTCACCATTAACCATAGTCACAGTGTTTGACCAAGGGTTTGTTTTCACCTGAGAAGCAATGGAAAGGCCATAATAACACAAACTAAAAATATCAACCTTAATATTAACACAAACTTCTTCTTTCTTGTATAAAAGATGGTAAAAACTGGATAAATGAATGTAAGGTATGCAATACAACCCCTCATAAGATAGAAATAGTTCTTGAAACTAAAGACAATTTTACATTCAAATAATAAAACACATTAGCAAGATGGCTCACCTTGCTCAAAGTAGCACAAATACCATAATATCTCTCCTTCAAGTCCTCCACACTGCGGTCCCTAAATGCAGCACGGTCCCATCGGTCATGTATAACAATGAAGCGCAAGTCAAATCTCTGACACAAGTCCATGAGATGGTCAGTCTCGGCCTGACTCCAGTCTTCCGATTTCAGGTACTGGTTGTACTCTGACTCTGAATATGATGGTATTGATACTTGCTGAAAATAATAATTTTATTAAATTATATGGGGTTTATAAAGTCAATGTCTAGGACAGAGTGAAGTGGAAGAGAAAGATCAGGAAGGCTGACCTCACTACTACGGGATATGGGATTCATAGCATGGAAGAGAGAGAGAGAGAGAGAGAATAATATTGAGGTAACAAGAGGTTGTTTCATAAGAGAGCCTCATATATTTTATTGAAACTTAGGAGAGTTCAATTTGGGTAAAAATATTGAAAAAAAAACCTCAAACCACTGTTAAATGCAGAAATAGTTGTTGATACATAGAATATTGCTTTAGGTACAACTTACAGCTTTAATCTTTAGTATTATATATGTGAATTTTTTTTAACTAGCATAACTATTTCCGTAAAAACCTTTTTCGTACCCTAAAGACAATTTTACAAAAACAATAAGGCAAATTGTTGATCCGTTATAGATTTTTGTGCTAAGCTACACATTTAGCTATATTCTTTTATATAATAGATTATTATAAAAAGATGTTAACACAAATTGAATGTATTTCATTTAAAACTATACTTACTTTATTGAACTGCGCAAATGGATATTCTTTAGCTTCATCAGATACACGCTTCCAGTGATGGAACACAGCATTGTCCTTACGAGCTGGGTTGGTAAATGGTGCCCATGTCCATTTTCTTACTTTTCTCATACCAAGCTTAGCTTTGGTTTGTTTGTAGGCTTTCCCTGATTAAATTAACATTAAATCAGTTGAGTAATACAGTACTTATGAATTAAGTTATTATACTTTCCATGAAGCATTGTGGTGCTACTTAAATAAGGTGCTATCAAACTGAACATGATATTCTTTGCAAGATAATTATATGAAATTAGCAGAGTCAATGTTTCAATGGTGAAGTGTTATGTTATAGCTTACCAGTGTCTGTGGGTAGCAGCGGTGGTAAATCCTTATTATCATTGTACAAGAGTGCAAACACCTCCCTGTGCATACCCTCAGGACGCTTTACAGCCTTCGCAGTCACATATTTCTTCTTTACCTTATCACCATGTAAAATGCTATCTCTACTTATTTCAGCCGTGGGCTGTTCTATGTCTAATATATCAAGAATATCAGCCATTTTACTTAATTATAAGCTACACTAATCAAATAAATTTGTTTTGGCACTGGAATATAAACGAACAACAATGGAGTTTGGGTAGCAGATCCTGGTCAAGAATTATCCCAAAAAGGTCTTAGTCTTCTTTTTTACAGAAACTTGTTATGTTTTTTAGTGTTTCTCTTACGGCAAATTCAATGAAAATCAGTAATTTACAAGTTTTTAATACACAAATTATTAGTAAATTTGACTGTCAATGACTTTAGCAAGCTTTGACAAGTGACAAATTCATTTTGACAAACAAACTGTCATAGACAATTCTTTTTATGTCTAACATAGTGTGACCAAGCCAATTAATATTTTGGATTTGGTTAATTGGATTGGGTTATGTTAGCTTTAAATTGATAGCTATTTAGGTACAAGATAGTTAGTCATTGATGGTCTTCATTTAGGACAATATACATTCCAGAAATCTTTATATAGTAACTAGCTACATTGTGTAGATTACTTTATTTACGTAACCCATAACCGAATACTTCAATAATGTTTTTAATAACTTTTAAATTGTATTTTTGTAGCATATAATATATAATGATGGTATTGTAGATAAAAACAAAAACAATGGTAAATATAAGTAGGTATATATTTTTATCAAGATTATTTATATGCTCGGTATCGGCATCATCCTTGTTGTAATTCTGTACATAGCGGCGGGGTTATCTAGCGGTGTCTGCAATAAAATAAAACAATATTGAGAACTTATAGAAATAAAACGTCACATTATAGACAATGCTTCATGTACTGCGAACACAATTCGTACAGTAGCAGGCAGCAGCGAATAACTTTCTCATAAGACGTAACAGCAATTTTTACGTCTCAGGCAAGTAACACGAGATTATTACTAGTATGGTATGTCATTACTCTACTAAGAACCTAGTTTTAAGAATCTTTTTTGCATGCTTATCAGTTTATTCAGAATCCAGCAAGTTCCTATGATTTCAAACTATTGCTCCCAAACAAAAGGCAAATTGAGTGCATTGAATTGCCTCAATCAATGTATTAAATCAACAACACTTCTTCCTTTATAAAACGTTAATCAAGGTCTATTCTAAAAAATAAATTGCGATGTAAAAACAGTTTCTTACAGATTGTCCAGCAGCGTTGATCCAGTAGAATTTCAATCTCTCCGTTTCCCGGAAGTAACCTTCTACGTAACTGTTGACAATTAGTGTTCGTCTAAGAGTGTTGCTGAATGCACTTTGTCCGGCCCACCTAAGATTGTTTACCCATTCTAATTGTCCTGTAATGCAGAAGTTCATAAAACTTATAATTAACATACCTACTTAGTCATCCATGTCTTAAAACTATACGTATAAAACATTTGTAGACTTAATTAACAATAACAACAACTTTTTAACAGGCATAACTAAAATTGAAGGTGAACATGAAAAATTGGCCACTCGGTAGTCTTTAAAATTTGTAAACGATTGATGAACAGCTAATCTAGGTTTTTCTTATAGGTTTATGCATTTTCTATTCTGAAACTAGTATCTACTTAAGTAGAAGAGAAAAATATATTTAAAAAAAATCTATATAGGTACCTAACCTTTTTAACGAACAAATTTCGCCTGAAGACTGGCTATTATTGGTGAAAATATAATGATAAACACCATTAACTAAGTATTAAAAGTATAACCTACTATTTTTTTTACATTTTTGCCGTGCGTTGCCAGTATGATTTATTTCATAATGCATAAATCAGTAGAATAATGCATTATTACCTATATTCATACGGTAAGTATACTCTTTGCCAATTAGGAATACGTAGGTCAAACAATAGCTGTCTACTCTTTCTAGCTGTTTAGTATGTAAATGTTATGGATCTTATTACCTATTTATATTAAATCCAACCTAACAATAAAATGAAAAAGCACTTAGCTAGTTTTCTGAAGCTTCTCTGAAACAACAGATTTCTTAAATGTTTAGGTTTATTGAAACAAGATAAAAACTTGTAGGTACTTCCTCTTTGGAGAAGCAAAGCATTAAGTAGAGTAGACCATTTTTCGGTTACGACATTCGGTCCCTTCCTGATCACGAAACACTTATTGTTAAAGCGTAGGTATAATTAATTGCGAATAACACCTCTTTGCTATCAACCTCAATGTCACGCATATCGCATTCTATTTAAAAAAAGGCGACAAAAAATGGCTGAATTAAATAACCAATTTTGTTTTGTGAATTTTCCTTCCGAGTATCCTGTAGATACAGTCGATATATTATAAATAGGTAGGTACATATTATTATGTACAAGGAATCAATTTTTAAATTATTAATTACCTGGTGTGTTTGTTATTGCGTCTAAATTACCATTGTAGATGGAGACTGTAAGATTCGTGTTTTGGAGAATGTGCTCAACTGAAAACAATAAAAATTCAATTAATTTAAGATCCAGATGGGTTGGTGAGTCCAAAAATAAATGTGTTATTGTAATTATATGTATTTGATATCATTTTGCCTTGCTTAAAAGTTCATTACTAATTAATTCGAATAGATAATTTTGACTAAATAATATAAATCGATTTTCTTTTGTTTTAAACATCGGTTACATTCGGTAAACAAGGATCACTATTGAGACGAAACGAAATGTTTAGATCTATTATTAAATACTTATTTGAAAATAAGTATTACTCCATTACTATCTTACTGCTGAGCAAGGATCTCCACCCCCGTAATAATGGAGAGGTTAGACCGTAAGGCCTTGTCGATCACGCTGAGCAAATGCGGGTTAGGGTTACTACCTATTTCCTAGGTAATAATTTAAATCAATTTGATTTCGATGCAAAGGCATTATACGAAAAATAAGTGCCAATTAGAGAGCATAAAATAACGCAATTCTATTGCACATGCAAGTGTCTTAGGATAATGACCCGTTATTAGATAATTTTGAGTATTTTTTTCTTACTTCATTACTAGTTTTAGTTTTGTGTTCCATGGCATTTCATTACGGCTCAGCTCTGTTTATCAAGTCATAAGTAATCCTATTTTGCATAGTAATCACTTAAAGGTCATGTATTATCCCACCAAAAACATTCAGTAAAAATATAACCAAGTCTCGATGAAGTTGCTTGTTTAACTCTAAAAAGTAAAGCCAAGTCTAAGTTTCGTTACTGAAATTTCTTTATTATATTATATGCAAGCAGTGATAGCCGAGTGGTGTAAGCTGACACCATCGCAGGTTCGAATCCACGAAGAACGAAAATATCGTGAGGAAACCTTGCATGCCTAAAATGTGATTAATACATTTATTGAGGGCAATTGAGGACATGCAAAGTCCCCAACCCGCACTTGACCAGCGTGGTGGACTCAAGGCCTAACCCCTCCTCCTCGTTTGGGAGGAGACCCCTTGCCCTGGAGTGGGACAGTAATGGGTTAAAATAAAATATTAAAGGCACATCATAAGTACTCTACAAAGAAAAGTTCCTTACTCTTGTCTGTAAACGGCGTCATATAAGTGCCACGAACGGCTTGCGCTACATCAGCCCGGTGTGCGTCGTATACCACATCTGAAGAAATACCCAAGGCTGGTGCGACTCTGTTGTTCATTAGGTTTACACCCTCCACACCAAACACGCTTCGTATGTAGCTCTCTCGGTTAAAGTAAGCTGCAATATAAAATAGAGTATCAATTTACTTAGTCGGTTTTTAGTAAGGTTTCACAATTGTGATCCATAGTTCTGCTCCTAAAAGCCCGTTCACATGACAAGCGTTAAACATGCGTTTATAACTATATAGTATATATGTTACTGTAAAAGCCCGACCTGTGGTAAATCCTAAGATTTTCCGGTAAAACCTAAGATTTACCAACTCGCAACGGTAAAAGTCCGAACAAGCCAGAGTTTAAAAACTATGTTACGATATATAAAAAAATCCTCCTTCATAACTATGTTTATAACTATTTCACGGTATAATTATATACTGTGACATAATTATAAAGAAGGAGTTTTGGGCAAAGCGACATGGGTAGGTTAGGTTAGAAGGCTAAGGTGGGAGCGAGCGAAGCGAAGCTCCCACCTTAGCCTTCGTGGTTATTTTTTTTAACCACCCAGAAGGAGGAGCCCCGCGAAGCGGGGCTCCGGCGACATCTCGATATCATCAAGTGAGTATAGGTAAAAGTTCGAATTAAAAGAATTGTTCGGACTTTTACCATTGCGAGTTGGTAAATCTTAGGTTATACCGGAAAATCTTAGGATTTACCATCGTTCGGGCTTTTACAGTAACATATACATGTTATTCAAGCTAAGGCGCGTTTTAATTTTTGCCTGAAAAATATTTGTATTTTTAAACATGCTTTATTAAAAACGCGTATCGAACACTTGTTGTGTGAACGGGTTCCTAAAAGTTCATATTGTACAAGCACATATGTAGTTTACCTCTACTTTCTGAAGGCTCCCTGGTTACTTTCTCGACTATGTTTCTTAAATTAACAGCCACTGCCCCACCGTCTCCGTTTACAAAAGTGTCCAATGTAAAGAAATTGTTGAAAGCCGCTTCCAAGCTTCCGCTGTTGACTAATGCGTTTGTTTGTTCGGATAAATTTTCTACTGCAGTTCGACCTTTGCCATCGATGTAACCAAGTTCCTCGAGGTAGAATCCAAGTTTTGTCATAGCCACAGCTGGAGATATGATACCATTGCCTATTATTACACCTTCAATATTGATGGGTTCAGATTCAGATTCAGTATCAGTTTCACTCTGAAAAAGCAAAACACATCTTAAAAAATATCATTAAAAATTCTTAAAGTTTTGTGTGCGAACAAGTATTTAATTCACAAAATGCAAATGCATCGTAGTTACTAAGAACTCGACAGTAAAAGTTCTTACAAAGACTTAGTCACCAACAGGTTAAAATTTACGCGACCGTAACTAACTCTTATGCAACAGAAAGTTGAATACAAAACAAATAATATGTAAGAGGTATGTTATATATTATACACATCGCGGTTTTGTAACTTACTGGTGCTTGTTTGAGCTCATTGAGTTTTATTGCAAGTGCTACGGCCGATTGTGCTCCATCCGCTTGTCCCAATACATACAATGGTGAGTCTCGGTACTCTTCGTGAACAGAGTAAAATGATTCCAAAACGATGAGGAGATGTGCCACTGCGAAAAAATATAAGAACGATGAAAGTAAAATCGCTCGTTAAACTGTAACTGTTGCAGAAATTAAAACTCATGTACACAGGCATGTCGATCTAAAAAATAATACTGCCGAAACAGTAACTAGATAACGTCTTTAAAAAAAAGTCTTACCGTTTTCATCCACGTTCGTAGGAATTTTACTATTATCCAAGGGAGTACTAAATCCAGTGCCCACGGGAGCATCAACAAATAATAGATTGTAATTATTGATCTGAAAATAGATAATTAAAATAGTTTAGTTACTGGTTATCCGTAACACATAATTATTAACTTTTATGTATAACCATATCGATTGCCCAACGACGAGATAACGTAATGTCAATTCATGTCAATGGATATGCGATTAATCTAATAAATGACCACAAAATTATGCTAACGCAACGCATATTTACGCTAGTTACTTGATGTTTATAACAACATAAATTGTGAAAGAATTTTATTATGTATAAAACCAATGATAATGTCCTTATTTTGAATCTTGAATTTCATTCAAAGAATAATTTAGGGAATAAACACAAGCATCAGAATAGAGTCACGATTTTTTCCCATAGGGAAAGGTAGAGCCCAGATAAATTTTAACGTATTACGAAATTAAAGCGTCAAACTCACCCAAGAGTCACTTCGTTCATTGAAGTTGGTATCGTATGGACCAATCATACCCAGATTTGCTAAAAGACTCGGTGGGACGCCTGTCACACCGTCTAACCATAGCACTATCGGCATACTAAGGGTAGAGTTAGCTACTGTTGGATAAAACCACCAAAACACATCCCCGACATCTCGTATCCTAGTAAACGCTGCTGTACTCTTAATGTCACCCACGCCATCACCTTCCAGTTCTGAAAATTCGAAATAAAAACATCTACTTAATTGTTTAAAATCCACAATTACATCACGCACTGAGATGATTAGAATAAGTTTTTCATAGCAGCTAAAAGATAATCACGGAGACGGCATAGCAGTTCAAACATAATTGATAGTTTCAAATGGATCATTGTCAGTAGAATATTAGTTCATACGTCCCTAACTTAATTATTCAATCAAATTTCTGGTATCTTTGAATATAATATTCAGATATAAACATAGGAAAAACAATTTCTAACATCTGATGTCATTCTACGGGAATTAACGAAGGTGTGTAATGGTGCTCGCTGTACGTGTTAGCCTATTACAAGTAGTCGGAACAAAATGTAGATAAATAGCGAGATAATTCTGCTTATTTTTATAATAATAGTAATGACTTGTATGATGGTTAATGACTTTAATAACGTCAACATGTTCACAGGGGACATTACGAGACAGTTTTACGTAGCTATTTATCCTCATCATGTTATATTTTGTTTTTATTAGAATTAGAATTGCCATTTATTAGCAAATTATTATTTTATACAGTTATGCAATTTATGTAACAATATTTAACACGACACGATGTTGTTCTTTGATTCATAAATTATGATAGCACGGAAGAGGTTTCAATCGAATATGAACTTACTGATAACAGTGTAAAGATCCTCAACGCCATCGTCCCTGGTAACCAGCCACCATATCAGTACTCCAAGGCCCGCAGCCACTACCAAAGCGCAAGTCACACTCGCTGCTATTATTATAGTCCGTTTTCGCATTTTTATTATTTTTTTATTAAAATACAAGAATCAGCACTTGCAGCCCTGTGCTGTTCTCAATATAAGTGCGGCTTCAATTTCCCAACTTAAAATTATCTATCGATAATATTCGATCCGAAATCGACCCTAATTTGTTTAGATAACGATTTGCATCATAATTATCATGATAAATGAAATATGCAGATAAACTATAATCCTATTTCTATCATTTTCAGTACTTTTGATTAAAAAAGTTAAGATAGGTAATAGGTATGTTCTTTTAATTTCTGGCAGGTAGGTACTTATTTGCTCGTGACGTCATGTACCTAATAAAGAATTTATTTGGATTTTACAGACTAGATAAAATATATTATAATGTCGTCCTTAAGATTGGTATCAGCTTGATATTATTGATCATTATAAGTGATTAAATTGATTTTATGAGGGGTAATTCCATCTGGATACTTTGCCGGATGTAGGGTATACTCTACGCAAACGTACGGCTTGGGAACACAATAGTTAATTAATTCGAAATGACTTCTTCAATATTTATAGAATCCACAGTATTACATTTAAAGTTATAAATAATGATATAAACAAATAATATATATTCTTAAGCCTTTAAAATAACTTTTTACGACACTGTAGGTTTTGTACAGCTCCATAAGTAAAGGGAGATTAGGTAATAGAGGTGGACATTTATTCTTTGATAAAACCAAGTAACCACACACATTCGTTTTAAAAACCTTTATTGAATACATAACATAATAAACATTATACTAAATGTATTTAACCATAAGAAGTCATGTCGCGAAGGAAAGCCCTAGTTCCGTAGGGATTGTCTCGTGGCACCTGTAAAGACAAAATGAAAATTCATTAATTATTGTTTTAAAATGAAGTAAATTCCTCTGTAGACTCCATCTATAAATTCGTTGCATATAGTGTACCAGTGACTACTCTTTTTTGCGGTCTAACTTACACTATGTCCAGCGTCATTTATCCAAAAGAATCGGAAGCTTCCGTATGACTTGTAGTAGCCCTCCAGTCGATTGTCCTCCCAAATAGGGTTGCGGGGTGCATTCTTGTATCCTTCTGCGCCGTGCCAATTTAGGCGGTCTACCCACAAGATCTGACCTGTAATTTAGATTTTTGATAGTAGAGCGTGATCTCTTATTGCTCTTTATTCCATAAGCAGCATCCAGCGACAAAATACTTTAATAAAGTTCACTTAAGTAGTAAGTCAGTAGTATGTAGTGAGATATTCTTAATCCCAGATAAGTTGTAAAGTCTAGCTGTTCGTTACGTACCTGGAGTATCGCAAATCAAGTCAAGATTTCCATTGTATTTCGTCACTATAATAGGATTTTCTTGGGCCAACAACTTTTCGACTGTAAAATGTTAAGAATGTAATTAGTATTAATACATATTAAAGCGGCAAAATATATGGTGTTATACTCACTGCCTTCAGTAACAGGTTTCATGAAGTCTTCTCTTAAAGTATCAAATACTGCATTAGAAAGCGAGCCCCAGGTCACGTGACTCGGTATTCCTAATGCTTCTTTCACTTCATTATTCATCAGATCATACAGATTTACCTCTCCTTGCCTTGTATAACTCGAGTTAGAGAAGTAAGGTCCGTTACGGATCATCATGTCTCTTGATATTTCTGAAATTTTATTTGGAGTTAGCATCATTCTTGTTTACGATATAAGTTAGTGAAAAGTATACAGCTTTATGTTTTAACATACCGTAAGCAGTCCTTGTATCTGGATTCCAAGGAACATGCATCTTTGTCAGAATGTTGTAAAAGTCAACACTTGTAGTAGATCTAAAGACTGCCTGTTGTGTATTCGCCCACTGTGCGGTAGATTCAACGTACAATCCTTCGTTAAATAAGCGTTCTGCCTCTCTTGCTGCAGTTTGTATATCGTTGTATCCTGCTTGATCTATAAGACCGGCTGCTAACAGCAAAGGCGCCCATGTGAGAGTAGCATCAACTGGATGTATCCATGCGTTGCCCATCGCGATTCCCTTCAGGTTAGATTGAATAGTGCCTGCTTGTTCCGCCTACGGGTGATACAACTTTTAGTAGTTATAGTATATTTCGTGGATATAATACTTGTATGATTGTACTTATAAAGTATACCTCACGCATCCGTAAAGCCATGTCAACTGCCATCTTTCCTCCGTAGGACTGTCCATAGATGTAAAGTTCAACACCTCTGAATTCCGGATGCCTGTTATAAAATCCGCGCATAAGTTCCACAAAATCCAGAGCTGTAGAATAAATAAATAATTATTTATACTAAAAATAAGTTTTATATCATTTTAAAATAATCTTATTACGCACCAATTTCATCGTTAGTCTTTGTAAGAAATCTGGGATCTTCGACGTAACTAAATCCTGTACCTACGGGATTATCAAGGAAAATGACGTTGAAGTTTTTGACCTGCGGATAATGCATGAATTAAGTAGTTAATTAGCAACATCAGAGAAACGAAAATAAATTGAAAAACTGTAAATTAAAGAAATAACAGGCACAAGAAGGTTCCGTTGTAATTATATCTAATCTAGTTGCATAATATTAAGAAAACGATTCTCCTTAGACAAGAATAAATAGATAACACTTTATAATTTGGTCATAATATATTTTTAGTTTGACTTACCCAAGTGTGATTTCTCTCTTGAAGTGTTAGGTCTAAAGGTCCCAAAATTTCAAAATTCCCGATGCCTGTGGAGGATCCACCTGGTCCTCCCTGGAGCCATACTACTAAAGGCCTTTGAGTATAATTTTCGACATCAGCAGTAGTATAAAATAACCAGTAGAACATGTGAGCTCCTTCCCTTATGTTCACATAACCGAAGTCTTGCGGAAATGTTCCGAATTGCGCTAAAACAATAAATAAAATAGATTGTTTGCAGAAATTACAGTAAAACAAATATAAATAATACTTATAAAAGTTTATCTATACTAAACAATACCTGTTACATATTGACTACATATGGTTAAAATTAAAATCGAATAAAGCCACATTTTGATGCCGAGGTACACAATGTACTGAAAGTGGATCAGTATAATTATGTATTATCAATAATTTACTGATATAGTATCTACATTGGGCAAATTCTGTTGCTTCAGTTTTTGACGAAGATATGCATAGGTATACTAAATTTGAATGTGTCAGATTAATAGCAGAAATGATTGCGCTTGTAATAAAAACGATACGGACGAATTCAAAATGTGGGATCCTGTTTCTTATAAGCTCTTAGTATGTATGTGGGGACTTTTACAATAACCTCTGATCTAAACCAATGGTGCGATAGGACTTGATATTATTAGTTACTTTCTTTCTTTCAACCATTATATTGAAAAAGGGACGGTATAGTTAGGTTTAGTTAGGTTTTCCACTCGCTCGGCTTCCATTTTCCCAGAGTAGTGTTTATTGTTTGCCGTTTAAGAGCTACTTTCAGGTTCTTTATTATAGTGTAAATTTTTTATTTACATTTTATATTGCATCTTAAAACCATATATTAACTTCCGAAATAAGTTGAACAAAGTTTATCCAGTGACAACCGGCTTGGAATGACATTAGTAGAAGGTTGACACAATAAAGGCTCTTTGCTAACTCAAATCTTAGTTTCGGTACATTGTGAGCTCGACGACGTGTTCACCTTAGAAATGAACTCGGTTGACCCACATAGAGCCATGGAATTGCACAAATCACTACCTATTTGATATGGTTCCTCAATGGCCGGTGATACTAATGATTACATTGGTTGTAGAGATATGTATTTTTGGTTAATACCGACAGGTATCGCATGGCTTTGAACTAAAGTGATAGTATTTCCTGTAACTTGTATTTGAATTATCATTACGTATATTATAGTCGATTAATCGCTGCTTATTAACATTGGGTACAAGGTACTAAACGAACCAATCATGTAGGTACTGTTTCTCCATTTTCAGCTGTGGATACAATTTAATTTTCCATGTTTTATGTTCGTAGAAGCTAGAATAAGATAGGTCTAAAATGGCATCAAAGATCTATTGAGCAAAGATTGTCTAAAAAGATTCAGGAAGTTTGTTTTAAGTAACGCGGTTTAAGCACTGTTTACTACTTGTAAATGGAATTACAAATATAGGGAAATTAGTGCAATTCAAATCGTCTCTTCAACGGTAGAAATGCATGTGTGCTGCATGATAAATTATTTAACTATATTATCCGAGATTGATGATAAAATTTCCGTTTTGTTAGAAAGGTGCGATGTGCATGCATGCTACATGCAAATAAATACATCAAAAGTCTTTCAGAAATGAACCCAATTGACCTGCGTTTCCTAAACGTGTGGTTTTTTCTTATTATACCCCGTACTCTAATTATCCTGTTGTAAAACAAACGTGCCGCATGATGTCCTGAACAACATTTACGTCATTGTCAATATCACGAGGTGATAAGACGTAAGTCTTTATCACTAAGACGACAAATGAACAAAAAGCTTCCCTAAAGCGTTAAATTGTATTTACACTTATTATAGCCTGTTTAGACTTGCATTGTGTTAATACGAGTATATTAGCATAAGAAATCATCTTATAGTTCACGTGAATTATTTTCTAATGTGTTTCTGTTCA